>NW_024581108.1:25860521-25862799 GCF_017639235.1 Corvus kubaryi | reverse complement strand
CTGCCCAGTCCGTGTGCACTGCCCAGCCCGTGTGCGCTGCCCAGCCCATGAGCGCTGCCCAGCCCGTGTGCGCTGCCCAGCCCGTCTGCTGGCGCCGTGGAGGTCCCTGCGAGGAGCCGAGCAGTGATGGATTACCTCGACCTCGTTCCACACCCGTGTCACCGCGTGATGAATGGCCTCTGTCTCCAATTAGGCAGCGGGGACAATGGAGGGCATTGTGAGCTCCAAATTAGGAACGCTGTCAAACACAGGGAGCGGTGACAATTAGGTGGTGATTGGAGTGATTTACCCAAGAATAACCTTAATGGCTGTGTCACAGATACATACCATGAATCTTTCAAGAAGGCATCTACATCTGGTCTGCTGAGCGCAGCTCGTTATCGGTCACTCGGCGTCCTCTGGCAGCGGTGGGCAGCAGCGCTGAGGGGCAGGAATGATGCCCTTGCTCCCTGCTCCCAGCTTCTCCCCTCTCCCACAAGGTCCGGACCTCACGTCCTTCCATGCCAGCTTTGGCCATGTGTATCGGTGATGTTGTGCCCATTTCTCCCTCCCTCACAGCTCTCTTGGGGGCCGATGGTTTTGCTGTCCGATCTTTTTTAGTGGTTTTTTTTTTTGTTTGTTTGTAAATAAAATATTCTATTCAAATGGCAAAGGGAACCCAGAAGAGAAAATTCTTTCTTCTTTTCTTTTTTTTCCCTGTGCTCACGCTTTTTATCAGTAATTATTTTCTCAGCCTGGAATAAATTCACACTGGATCCATGTGAAACAATCTCCTCATCCATAAAGAAATGATAATGGCTGAAGATCAAGAGAGCAAAGGTTCAACCTGGGACACGCTGCTGCTCTTCCAGGGGTATCAGCAATTTACAGACTTTTGGTCTTCTCAACAAGCCTGGTTCACAGGGCCACACAGGAGATTCCTGCCAAAGTAAACAAATTCTCCCTGAAAAATACGAACAGGAGAGAGGCTTTTAATAAAGCTACCAATGAGCATTTTTGTGTTGAAGGGTAAAGGGGGATTGCTCAGGCTGCACCCCCCTGGCCAGTTTGATGTCCTCAAGGCAGCCAGCCAGATCCTGGTGGCACTGCTGTGCCGGTGCCAGGGAAGTGGGCTGACCACAGCCATGGAGAAAATGGATGATGGAGGTTACTCGTTAAAATTCTCCTGCTGAAGGCAGCTGCTTGGACACCACAGCCTGCTGTTCAGCAGCTGACCCAGGGTGAAAGAGCCTCAAGCAGGAGTTTTGTGGGTCACATGTGGTCTTTTGGGAATGACCTTTGGGGGTTTGTCATTACCACTTGCATACACTCAAATAAACTGTATTTTGTTTGTTTAAAGTTTCAGTCATTTGAATTTTGAAAATATTATTCAAAAATTTTTTCTAAGCCAGATTTCTTTTGACAATTATATCAAGAGGATTCGGCTGGTGCCAAGTTTTGGGTTTTTGTAGCTAATTCTCAATTGTGCTTTGCAGGCATTGGTTTGCTGACAACCATCTGTTTCAACCCAACGTTCTTCCTTAAAGTCAGCCCAAAAGAAATTAAAATATCAAAAGGAAATATTTCAGAGGGAGTGAGAAGGAAGCAAAACCCAAGGATGCTGGAGCTGTAAACAGCTTTTGAATTTCACTTTAACTCAAGTCACTTTTGCAGCCGCTTTGCCTGGAGACAGCTCAGCCAGGAGCATCCGCCAGCCCCGCGGGCTGGAGCAGCTCTCAGGGGGCACAAACACTCAGCAAGTTGTGCAAACCCTGCTTGGATTTCCCAGAAGTCCTCCCAAGGGCTTGGGGAGGCTCATTTTATCTCGAACGGCTTTTCCTGTTGTCCAGGTGTCCCATCTTGCCCCGACCCCTGTTGCAAAGCGCTGCTGCATGGAGCACAGGTGAGAGCCACGGGCACATCCCCGTCAGGCTGTCCCCCTCTCTTGGGAAGAGACCCTGACATGGCTTTTCGGCTGTACAAGCTCTGGCCACTCCCTATCTGTGACCGATTTACCCCGTGACTAAATTAACCATTTGTAATTAAAGTGGTGCTAAAAAGCAGATGGGAAATAATAATTAAATGTTACAGTTGGCCTCCTGTAGCCTTTTGATATGGAATTACGAGCTGAATACATAAGTTAGATAAAGGAAAAGGCATTTCTACAGGCTTTACCACACCCCCGTCCTGAGGTGCTGGAGAACTTGAGCTGGCAGAGGGATGAGCAGTGTCCATCTGCTGTGGGCACGAAGCTGCTGCCTCCGCTCCTGCCCCATCCCGGGTGAGCTCCAAGCCCTGC
>NW_024581108.1:25850585-25860511 GCF_017639235.1 Corvus kubaryi | reverse complement strand
CTGCTGCCTCCGCTCCTGCCCCATCCCGGGTGAGCTCCAAGCCCTGCTGCCTCCGATCCTGCCCCATCCCGGGTGAGCTCCAAGCACTGCTGGCTCCCTCTGATCCTCCCCATCCCGGGTGAGCTCCAAGCCCTGCTGCCTCCGCTCCTGCCCCATCCCGGGTGAGCTCCAAGCCCTGCTGCCTCCGCTCCTGCCCCATCCCGGGTGAGCTCCAAGCACTCTCTCCCTGCCTTTTGGGCTCCATCACTAAGGATGAGCACAAACCAGGGCACAAAGACAAGTCCCAGCCTCTTCACTGCAGCTTAGGTGGTGCTTTGGCTTCAAAAATGATTAATTGTGTGGCTCAGACCTTTCACTAAGGAAAAAGTCAGAAGTCAGAGAAATTAAATTCATTCACCACACACGATTTTATCACGGCTGCTGTCTCTGTCTTTGAAATAATTTTGTGAAAGTCAGAATTCTCATAATTTGTGTCAAAGCATAGTTTCCCTGTTAAAACAAGGTGTATTTTGCCCCATCTTTGTGAACAACAAAACGGAATTAAACATTTATTTTTATATATATCTACATCTATACATGTAACCACTGATTGCTGCTGTTGCTGGAACACATTTGTGTGAGCAGATGTGCCTCCTGCACCAGGAGGAGAAAGGAGCAGTTCAGGTGCTGGTTTGGAGCAGGGGAGGCTGCGGATCCCGGCAGGGGCTGCCCGGGGCTGGGGTGGGTTGGGCAGTCGGGCACCATGCCCGCCCCTGGCACAGCCGTGCCCAGCTGCCCTGCTGGCCCCTGCCCTCCCCAGGGCTTTCACCAGGAAATGCAACACTTCTGCCACTGTTCAAGATGAACCCTTTCTGCTTTATTAACGCACACTGAAAAATCTGAGGGAATATGGATTTAAATGAACGAGGGAGCGATAGAAATATCAGCTATATTTTCCCTTTTGCAGAACTGCGTTGTTGTGGGCACCAAGACTTACGGGTATCCACTCAGACCAGGTAATAGTCTGACTCAGATAGCCCTGAAAATTTATTGCATTTACTTTTCTCATGAATTCCCAGTGGTCCATGGCTGCTGCGTGCTGCTCAACAGCCACAGCGCCGTTCCCATGGCCTGGTTTGATTCCCCACCTTCTGCAGGGCTGGGAAATGCCAGCCGTAATTCACCAGCATTAATCCGCTGATCTGCTCCTGCCTGAGTTCATTCTGCAGCACAGGGAGCAGGCAGCAGCCCAGGGCAGGACCCCCAGCCCCAAGCAGCACTGCCTGTGCAGCCTGGGCTCAGGGTGGGACCCCCACGAGGGGAGCAGCCCCACACAGCCCAGCCCCGGTCCCACTCCACTGCAAGGGATGCTCAGTGCACAGCCAGGACCTGTGGGAACAAACCAGGCAAATACAGACCAACCTGGCCTTCAAACAAAATGCCCAGGGTACTGTCCCCCTTGCACTCAACATTGTAATTGAATATTTTTTATAGCCCTAATACAGTTTTACTGCCACAGATTGGATTTTTCCTTTTTTGGTGAAGACAAACTATCAATACATAGCAATAATGAAACCAAATAGAGAACACTTTATCAATAAAGCACAACAAAGACTCCTGTGCTCCACAGAAGAAGAATTAATGATGGTTGGGAATTCAGACCCACAAAAATAAGACTGTGGGAGAAAAGCTGCTCAGAGGAGAATGAAGGAGAGGGACCCAGCAAACGGAGTGTGCCCTCCTGACATATAAACCTGGAGCCTTTGTCAGCAGCCCCATGACAAAGCTGAACCTCATTGTCAACACTTTGCCACTGCACTTAGAAAAACAAAAGCAGAGCAAGATGAACAGCACTGCCTCTAATCAGTGTGGAACTGTGAATTTTAATGGAATTATAGCAAACTTCAACTCAAACAGAAGAGTCCTAATCCTGTAGTGCTTTAATTTTCTTTTTAATATATTTCTAATATTCCCAAACACTGAGTTGCTTACACTGTTTAATCAATTTCATGATGAATTTGTGCAACTTTGATAGCATTTTGTTGTTTTTGAACAAATAAGCAGATTGCAGTTCCAGGAGATTTCTGTAATGGCCGTGGGAGGGTGGGCCATGGTCATGGCACAGGGGACACCCGATGTGCTGATGTGATGTCAAATCCCCTGCTTTGTCCTCATGTTCCTGTGCTGCCAGCACAGCCAGGGCAGCCTGGGCACGAGCAGGGGGCCAGCAGGCATTACTGGGGTCTGGGCAAGCGTTGCTGCAGGTCAGTGTCACGTCTCCATCCCTGCAGATGGATGAGTTTTTGTTCTCTTCAGTTAATTCACAAGTGGCCTCTGAGCCTGCGAAGTCGTTCTAAAGCGAACGACTCCACGCTCCAGTGGTTGTTTCCTCTTTTTCAGACCTTGGATGGATGCTGTGGTGATTCTCTCTCTGCTGTGGGGATCACAGCCAAACTGTGACAGACCCCTCCCCAGTCACAGTCCCACGGAGCAGTTTGGAGCCGCCCCATTGCCCCATTCCCAGCAAACTGGTGCTTCCCTCGCTGTGTCCCCTCTTCTCGCTGTTCCCCTGCCATCTGGATACCCCAGTGCTCTCCACTCCCATCCTGGAATGGGAGCGGAGGCTCCTGCTGCCCACTCTGCCTCCGTGATGCTCCCATGGGCACAGGGGGAACACGGGGAAGGGCTACAGGTTCATGTTTCACTCCCCAGCTGCTTGTCCATGCATGACCCCAGTGAGGCTGAAGGGGCTGAGTCATTCCCTGACGTTCCTTCCCAAGCCGTGTGTCTGAGCGATGCCCTGGCACGGCAGCTGGACAGGGCAGCAGTGTGGGTGGGCTCTGACCGCTGTAATTGGGACAATTCACAATCAAGCCGATAGCTGAATATTCTGAGATTTTTTTCCAGTGCATCTGTGCACGGGATAAATACCAGGGAATGCATCTTTCCTTCCAATAGCCTCTGCAGAGTCAGATGCTAAATTTAGGGACTAAATTATTCATGATGTGATTTTCTCTTGATCTTAATCTTTGACTCTCCTATGCCAGAACTCTTGCTGGAAAACATTTTTCAAGGCTGCTTCTCCTGCACACAAAAATGTACCTGCAGAGACTCCTGGAGTGGGAGATTCCTGCTTGGCTGAGGAAGCTGGGAAAGGGGCTCAGGCTGGAGCAAAGGAGGCTCAGGGGGGACCTTGTGGCTCTGCACAAGTCCCTGACAGGAGGGGGCAGCCGGGGGGGTCGGGCTCTGCTGGCAGGGAACAGGGACAGGAGGAGAGGGAATGGCTCAAGTAGTGCCAGGGGAGGTTTAGCTTGGACAGGGCTCCAGCTGTAGTTGAGGATCTGTGCCCACTGCTGCCTGGTGTCCATCATGTGGTGTTGTTCCCTCAGGCACCCTTCCCTGGCACACCCCGCAGCTGGAGTGCTGGGACTGTGTTTGGGTACTGGAGGTTGATTTATGGACAGCATTCTCCCACTCCCAACATGAAGAGTCACGAGCTGGCAACCAGCAGGGATGGGAATGCTCCAAAACGCACTCAAGCATGTCTCGTTAGGAATGAGCTGGTGCTGGGAGAGCCCGTAACACATCTGCTCTGGCACCGTCATGGGCTCTGCTTCTCTGGCAGGTGGAAGTTTATCTCTGAGAAGTTGGCTACCTGCAGAGGGGAGAGGTTCATTTTATGCAACACGGTGAGAAATTGGAGCGTGCGTCCAGAATTGATGCTTTTACAGAGCCGACACCTCTGGTCTCGAGGCAGCTCTGCCTGCTCTGCCTGTTCCTCTGCAGCCCAGAGAGCTGGTGCTTCCCGTGACACCCTGCCTGTAGCACAGCCAGCTTTGTCGGGTCCTGTTTGTTTGCTTATTCTCATGCTAGAAGCTTTGAAAGAACTCTGAGGAGCATCTGTGCACTCTTGCTGCACCACCAAATGATTTGGGATGTGGCACAACTTCTCGGGTAATATGGAAATCATGTCATGTTTGGTAAATTGAGGGTTTAGTTGTGTGAGTCAACAGATTTAATTACTTGGGTAGTAAACTGTTCTGCAGCGATTTCTGACTCATCCCTTTCTTGCTTTAGAAGATGCATGAGGACTACAGGGAGCCCATGTTGGCACCGAGGGACACCCACTGTGCCCAGCCATGTCCCCAGAGCAGCTGATGTCCCTCACCCTCGGGGACAAGAGGCATTCGCAGCCATGAGTCTGCCTGCCCTGGGGTGGGTCACCCTGTCCTGGGGTGGGTCACCCTGCCCTGGGTTGGGTCACTCTGTCACAGCATGGGTCACCCTGCCCTGAGGTGGGTCACCCTGCCCTGGGGTGGGTCACTCTGTCACAGCATGGGTCACCCTGTCCTGGGGTGGGTCACCCTGCCCTGGGGTGGGTCACTCTGTCACAGCATGGGTCACCCTGCCCTGGGGTGGGTCACCCTGCCCTGGGGTGGGTCACTCTGTCACAGCATGGGTCACCCTGTCCTGGGGTGGGTCACCCTGCCCTGGGGTGGGTCACTCTGTCACAGCATGGGTCACCCTGCCCTGGGGTGGGTCACCACAAAGTCAGAGCAGCTGAAGCCTGGGATGAGATTTGTTCACCCCTCACCAGGGGCTTGGTTAATTCTGTCAGTGACTCCAGGTCTCTTCTCCTCATTTAACTTCTCCAGGCCTTTTTGGGGCTCTTTCATGGGTTCTGTTGGCCCTCTCTCCTCTGGCTGCAGCAGGCAAACCCTCCTGAGGCTCAGTGTGCTGTGCCCATAGGAGGTCGGTGCGGGTGTCCTGCCAAGGCCCCACATGGGTTGGTGCCAGGTGGAGCTTTTCAACAAGAAGTGAGAAAGCCATGACAGACAAAGGACATTTTTAACACATTGCTCTAATACCCTGAGCTTTACTTTCTCTTCCCGTTTTTGGTTTGGGTTATTTCCCCTCCATATTCTACCTGCTTGAAAAAAGGGCATTTTTCATACAAGACATCTGTGCCACCTTCCTCCCTGGCTTAGGTGCAGACACCAGAGATGGAGGCTCACTCCTGACTTCCTGAGGAGCACAAAGACTGTTCCAAAAGTTCCACTTAAAATCCAAGCTGTCACCTCACTCTCAGAGGTGTTTTTTATTCACTGCCTTTCTTTCTGGTTCTCTCTCTGCTTTGCACATGTGTGCACACACCGTGCAGGTACTAATGTAGTTTCATCTTCAGTTTCAAACTGCACTCTGCTGGCTTTTTACAGTGTACCTGTGTTTTCTCTAAAAGATATGAGATGGCTGTTGATACAATAGGAAGAAAAAATCTCCATGAACATGCAGAGAATTTGAACAGAAAACTGGATTCTGAGGCACATCCAGCTCCCACCAGCCCCCAACAGAGAGACAACACCTTGCAAGGTCTGGCCTGGAATTGCAAACTTTCCATCTCAAGTTTCTTTTAACTGATAAGACTGTAACAGCATTAGGAACACATCCATCATCTCATATGTTCTCCCCCACCTTCACAGACATCCCAGATAAGGCAACGCCTGGGAGTTACTGATGGCTGGCGTGTGTGTAACATACCTTCTGCACTGGGCTATACCTCCTTCCAATTATCCATCTCTGCTGTACTTACAGCAGTGACACTTTTTAATACTGCTGCTTCTTATTCATCTTTGCTCAATTTACAGCAGTGACAGCTTTTAATATTGCAACTTCTTTTCCTGCAACAGGCAGTTATGGGTCTCTGTCTGACTGAGATGAAACTCTTTGGGAGCAATGAGAAAAGCTCAGCTCTTTTCACCAGCAGCGAGATCTCCATGCAAGGAGCTTCCCAAGGCAGATAATGAAGAAATATGGGGCTGTTTGTGCATGCAGCGGCACCAGCACGGAGGACTCACCCTTGATCAAGAGTCACTTGAAGTAAGGAGCTGCCTTTAAATGAAGCAAAGTATCAATGTAAATTAAAACAGGAAAAGCAGTGTGACATGTTGGTCCCAGACCTACTACTGACTCCACTAGGAACAAGATGAGACTCATTATGTACCCAATTAACCACGCCCAGCACCAGGAGCTGCCGCAGGGCAGAGGAAAGTGGCAGCACTTGCCCCAGGTACTGGCACTGGTCACCACTCCCAGGGCACTCACTGAGGCTCTCCCGTGGCCTTTGGGGAAAGGCTTAGTCCAAACTTACCTTCATCTGTCATCTGAGAGCAAGATTAGCTTTCATCCAAATTTTAAATGTGCAGAAGAGTAATTTAACCTTAATTCAGTCTAATGCAATGTATGGAGAGGCTGATGGACAATGACACCTGAGACGCGACAGGTGAGAAGGATGAAGGGTGATGGTTGCACAGACCAACCATCTGCTCAAGCTCCTTTTTGAATCCTGAGTTCTGGCACGTCCTCCTCTCAGACCTGTGCCTCACACACTCCTCTGCCCATGTCTGTCTGCCTTGACTGAGACTTTGCTGATCAAATTTAACCGAGAAACAGCAATTACGGAATTGTGCTCATTTCCAGTACAACACACCTGAAGCTGGGAGGGCTGATGTGACTTGTATGTCCCCTGTGGATTTGCCATTTTGGTTTCAAGTCAGCAGCACAGAAATGTAGTTGTGGGTGTAATTTTAAGGCAAGAATGTACCGAGGCTTCCTGCAAACTGGCAACAGAACTGGGAGCACATTCTTGCCAGTGGAGTGATCCCAAAAAGGGTTTTGGTGCCACAGGTTAGTGCCAGCACCAAAGAGGGACTCGTCTCTTACGATCATCCTCATTTTTCCATTCAGTTTTATAACCCTGCCTAACGGGCTCTGAAAACTCAGGAAGTGACAGAGTTACATAATGATGGAAGCAGCTCGTCGACAAATAGGTCTGAAACTCCTGAGGGGAAAAAGAGGGAACATGCTCTGTTGCTGGCCTGATCTCCAGCTTCACGAAGCAGTTCTGAATTCTTCTCCTCTCTGCAATTACCTCTGAATCAAAAAGGAATGCTCAAGAATAAGCCTCAGTATTTGGGAATTATGTTTATTCATACAAGTCCAAGCGATAAATATCTTGTCAATTAATCTGAGATGTATGAGGGCACACAAAGAAGTGACTGATGGCTGAGTATCAAACACACCGGTGTTATCAGCCTCAGTCTCACACGGTGATGAATGAAGGGACGTGAATTGGTGAGATACCATCACATTTTTATTTATTGTTTGGTGCCATGTCCTGTCCTGGTAATGGAGTTTTAAACAAATTGCAGTTTGCTCATCGGCATCGGCGATGTGGAACAGGCCCAGCGCCCATCCAGGCTGGGGGTGGAGGGGGCAGCTGGAAGCTGGGATGGCAGTGGAGGTGGCGTGGGCAGAGGGAGCCCCCGGATTCCTGCCCGAGAGGCACCGACAGCAGGGGCTGAACAGAGATACACGACAGCCCCTCCTCTCCCCTGCCAACCTGACACTTCTGGCTCCAGACCTGCATTTCTCCATGGCCTGAAACAAACCCTTCTCTTCATTTCCACCAGACATTTCTGGCTTATTCCCATCAACATATTTCTGAGGTGCCAGAGAGTCAGAAACTCAGGAAGTACCACAGGGGTTCCAATAAAAGGATATAGGAAAATGAGGGACAAGGCTGGAAATCTTCTTTAGGGGAAAACTGCTAAAGGTTAACAAGAGAGAGAAAATTATCCAGGACTTGATCCTGCAGCATGGTCCTGGGGGACAGCTCCAGCTCCAGTGTCAGACCTGACATGAAATTTTCTTGGAAATTTCATTCTCTGGTGAAAAAAAGTTGTACCAACAAGTCCATCAGCACCCTCAAACAGCTGAACAGGAGGTTGTAGCCAGGCAGGTATTGGGCTCTTCTCCCTGGTAACCAGTGATAGGACAAGAGGAAACAGCCTCAAGATGTGCCAGGAGAGGTTTAGGTTGGATACAGGGAAAACTCCATGGAAAGGGCTGTGGTGGAGTCCCCGTCCCTGGAGGGGTTCAACAGCCGTGTGGAGGTGGCACTGGGGACGTGGGGCAGTGGTGGCCTCGGCTGTGCTGGGGAATGGGTGGATCTGATGGGCTCAGAGGGCTTTTCCAACCCAAACCATCAGTGAAATTCTGCCGTGTGTGCAGACCTGGGGTGTGCTGGGGCACCCCCAGGCAGCACGAGGGGAGGGAGCTGGCAGCGCTCAGCTGCCCCAGACCGTGCTGCTCCTCTCGAAGCAGGTCTGGGTCCCCGTGTGTGCAGGACATCCACACACAATTAGCACAGCAGCCAGGTCCTGCAAGGGAATAAATGCTCGGAAAGCTGAGGATTAGATTATTTGCATTGCTGAGTGTTTTAATGTCAGAAAGACATCCCCAGCATGGCAGCGGGGAACAGGAATTTCTGAGCGATTTGGGACACTAACAGAGATGTAATGCTAATGGAGATGAATGACCCAGACTGATGAAATGTTTCTTAAAAACCTTTCTCAAGAACTACAGTTGGGAAACAGGAAATGAATCGGGTGCTTGGATACAGGAGTCATTTCTATGCAAAATGCAGTAAACAAATAGAGGAGGTGAGCAGAAAAAAAATATATTAACTAATTTTTTTGTTCAGAACCCCACTGAGGTATTCTCAAATATCCAGTTTAAGACAGAAATGTTAAAAATATTCAGGAATGTCAAATGAAATAAACTGGAAGGTTCAAAAAAAAAGTTTTAATGAATTCTGTTGTGCTAATGGAAGTATCTCCAGGTAAATGCATTCGGCTCAGGCACTTGAGAGCTTCAAGGACAAGTTCAGGTTGAATTTATAGAGTTTTTGTTTTGAATTTAATCTCACTAATTATTTTAATAATTAAAAATGTTCTGCTAAAGCAGGTTGTAATTAGCTAATTATTTTCTCTGTTTATGTTTCCTCCTTACTTATGCATTTTTATTATTCTCCTAAACTTGAAGAGAAACTCTTCAGGAGTGTTGGTGTCTCCATCTCGAGGTGTCTGGTGGGAGGAGGCTGGGACACCCATGCTTTCTGTTCCAGGGACCAAGTGCTGTCCTGTCCCAGGAGACACGGCCCGGCCACAGCCCTGAGCTCAGCAGTTCTGCCCATGGCTCCTGCCCCGAGCCAGGCTTTGGCTGCTGCCCTGGGACAGCTCAGCCCCGCTCTGTCCTGCCAGCTCTGGTGTGGCAGCTGCATGGAGTTATGGGGCTCCTCATTTGCTGTGATAAAAATAAACACTGAGTACAGGGTGCCCAGAGCAGCTGTGGCTGCCCCTGGATCCCTGGCAGTGCCCAAGGCCAGGCTGGACATTGGGGCTGGGAGCAGCCTGGGACAGTGGGAGGTGTCCCTGCCATGGTGGGGGGTAGAATGAGATGATCTTTAAGGTCCCTTCCAAACCAACCCAGGCCATTTTATGATCTTATGATTTCTTCCACAGAACTCCTTCCCTAACCAGGGCAGGAGACATCTCCTTTTGGAGCGTGCTGCTCCCTTCCAGCCCTGTGAAGAAGTCTCCCTGGCATTGTCTGTCCCGCACAGCTCCTACTGGCTTTTTCCTCCCTCTGTGCCAGAAGACTGGACATTGCCTTTATGAAGAAGATAACAGAGAAAAAGTGTCTCTGGCTTTCCTCCTTATCTCCATCACTGCTGCTGCTGTTCCCACAGCCAGCGCCGCGGTGCCTGCTGTGGGAGCAGGGCACTGGGGCGGAGGAGCACTCCCAGCCCTGCTGTGGGAGCAGAGGAGCATTCCCAGCCCTGCTGTGGGAGCAGAGGAGCGCTCCCAGCCCTGCTGTGGGAGCAGAGGAGCATTCCCAGCCCTGCTTTGGGAGCAGAGGAGCGCTCCCAGCCCTGCTGTGGGAGCAGAGGAGCGCTCCCAGCCCTGCTGTGGGAGCAGGGCACTGGGGCGGAGGAACACTCCCAGCCCTGCTGTGGGAGCGGAGGAGCATTCCCAGCCCTGCTGTGGGAGCAGAGGAGCGCTCCCAGCCCTGCTGTGGGAGCAGGGCACTGGGGCAGAGGAGCACTC
>NW_024581108.1:25849664-25850575 GCF_017639235.1 Corvus kubaryi | reverse complement strand
CTGTGGGAGCAGGGCACTGGGGCAGAGGAGCACTCCCAGCCCTGCTGCCCACAGGACCCGGGCTGCGACACGGCCTGGTCGCTGTGGCTGCTCCTCGGGCAAGGCTGCTCCAAGACACAGGGTGCTCCAGCCCAGCCTGCTCCATCCTTTTGTCCTGGTGTAAGGGCTGCACAAAGCACAGGAAAAACGCAGCTCCTTTTCCATGCTACACCCTCAAGGAAAGGTTGGAGGAAGCTATGGGTTCCACTTCAAGATGTTGCAGAACTCCCACAGTCCCTCTCTTAGTCAGGAACCAGAGAAGGAAGACTGGAAAAAAGAAGTATGTGAATGAATTACCAGAGAAAACAGCATGAAATAATGAGGAGAAATGTCTCCATATACAGGAAGCTTTAGGACATTTATTGCTAATACATAACAAAGACAGTCAAACATAGATAAATGACAGCTTTGATGAGCTTTTATTGCACAATTCTTTGTGCCTCATTAAATATAAAGAATAAAAGAAGAGCAGAGGACTCCAAAGGCAAATCTGCAGCCACCACTAATGAATGACGAGGAATCTGAAGGCAAAGGACAGGTTTGGACACATCTGAGTCACCACTGTCATAACAAGTATTTGTGCCTCGTGGGAAGTGAGCACAAATGTGAAGGAGGGAGAAGTACAGGCAGAAGGGGAGTTTCTTCATTATTGCTTTGGGGAAAGGAGCCCCGTTGGCACGTACATGCTCCACGAGGCAAAATCAGACACAGGCACCTTCCAGCACCGGAGGAGAAAAAAGCAGCTCGTTGTTATAATTCTCCTGAGCCATGATTGCCACGTGCTCGTCAGCGCTCAGCCCTGCTGTGTCTCATCGGTGCCGTAATGAGAGGCACTGAGGAGAGGATGGTTAGGAGCAGGCAGATAGAGGGAG
>NW_024581108.1:25775966-25849654 GCF_017639235.1 Corvus kubaryi | reverse complement strand
GAGAGGCACTGAGGAGAGGATGGTTAGGAGCAGGCAGATAGAGGGAGAGGCACTGAGGAGAGGATGGTTAGGAGCAGGCAGATGGAAGGGAGGGCTGTCTGCCTTTCGCTGCTGCCTTGTCCCTTGGGAGCCAGTGCCCTGACCAGGCTCTCCTGTTCCCGTGGTGCCCATGTCGTGTTGATGGAGCAGCTCCTTGCCTGGGCCACGTCTGAGCCCACGTCAGGGCCCCCACGGCTGGCAGAGCCACTTGGGTCAAGGGGCTGCGGCAGCAGCACAGGCTGGGCCATGGCAGCGCCTCCCGTCCTGATCCCCGCGGGAGGAGCAGCATGGAACCGGGATGTTTTCCACCTCCTCTGGGACAGCAGGGAAATGCTCCATTTTCCTGGCAGTTGCCAGCACTGCTCCTGCCAGGGAATGCTCAGCACAAGCCCTCTGCACCAGGCCTTGCCAGAGGCGGAGCCGTGGTGGGGAACCCCAGGGGCTGGGGGTGCTGGGACAGGGACAGTGCTGGGGGTGCCAGGCCAGCCCAGACACGGTGAAGGAACCAGGAGTACCAGGGATTGCTGGAGCACCTTGTAGGAGGGCTGGCTCACAGTACCTCCCCAGCATATGGGACCAGGGAGACCTTCCACTGCCTCTTTGATTTCACGGAATCACAGAATGGTTTGGGCTTGGAGGGACCTTGAAGCCCATCTTTTTCAACCCCTCTTTTTCAACCCCCTGCCATGGGCAGAGACACCTTCCACTATCCCAGGTTGCTCTGAGCCCCGTTTAACCTGGTCTTGGACACCTCCAGGGATGGGGGATCCCTCTGAACCCCTTCCCAAGGGAACAGTCCCCGCTATCACCATTGCAGAATATTTTGCCTGCCCCAGTGCAGTTTTTCCAGCTACACCTCAAGGGTTTTATTTTTAATGCAGGAAATTTTTTTCTGCACGTGAAGTTCATCTGTTTATTTGCTTGAGGAGATTAGAAAAGTCCCAAGGGAGTGTGTGTTCCTATTCATACCCATTTCCTACCCTGAATTACATTACCAACACTTTCTGTAGCCTTCCTGGGGTTTAAAATTAAACCAGAACATGAATATTGATACCAATATCCTTACCGCACAGACAGCACACGTCCTCACCTGTGGGGATGACGAGGAGGAAGGCAGCCCAGCTGAGACGACGTTGGTTGGCTGCATCTCACCTGCCGTGTCCATGCACGGCCGTGCCACGGCCCCAAAGGGGCTGCCAGGTGTCTCTGACCCCGGCAGTGCGGGTTGGCCACGGTGGCTGTGCCAGGCTCCTGTGCCTTGCCCCATCCCATCCCACCGAAGGGGTTTTGCCCCGGGCGCGCTGCTGGGGTGGTGCGTCTGTGTCAATGAGAGTCCAGCCGCAGGCTCGTTCAGCTCCCTCTTGGCGTCCGCTTTTGTTCTGTTCCTAATTACTCAGGGGCTCCTGTTCACACGCTGCTCCCCGGCTCTGCAGCTCCAGCCTGGCAAAGGCGTGTGGCACCGAAGCCTTGCCTGATTAAAGCTGCATCCTCACCACCAGTTCCGCACATCCCCGTGCGTTGTGTTTTTCTCTGTTCCCACTGCCACTCCTTGCATCTTTGCCCACCAGTTCTACCCTTTGCCTTAACCCCTGAGATCCCTCTGGCACCACTTGGGCTGCACATGTGGCAAACACCTCCCTCGGAACACTGTCCTGGAGCCTCCCAGTGTCCCGCTGGAGCCCAGCCATGCGGGTGGACACCGACCTGCAGGATCACCAGCTTTTCCTGGGGCTTTTCCCTCTGCCTTCCCTCCCTCGGCATCCAACTGCACGGGCCCAGTGCATCACTGAGCTAAACCTGCTGCAGGCCCTCGGCACCTCTTTCCCCTCAAGGTAAAGAATTATCTCCTGCAATTATTTTCTCTCCTCTGACGAGTTGCCGTGACAATGTACCCAGGTATTGCTCTAGCAGATAAATGGACCCGGCCTGTTTCTGAGGCGAAGAAATCATTGTACACACCTAAAGAGGTGCTTCTCCCTTTATCTCCAGTGCTCGCCTTCCCTCAGCTATCTGATGGGCTTCCACTGCTCATTTCACACTCCTCCTCCTCCGCAGCTGGTTATCCAAGTTTGTTTTGCCCATCCTTCTGATAATCTGGTGGAGTCCTCTCTTCAAGGGAGGGGAGAAAGGAACTCCTGATTTTCCACAAACTACTGTGGGCTCTGAAGCCATTAAGATAATTCTGCTCACTGAGACTGTGCCTTTGTTCTCAAAACAGCTGGATAAGGATTAGATTCCCCAAACACAGAGCTTTCCCAGGAGGGCAGGAAACAGCATCTACAGCATCGATAGTGTGGGGCTCGGAGACAGACTCACTGCAGCGTGGAGGCCTGGAGAACATGTACATTCATCAGGCAGTTGGGGGTACCCTGACTAATTATCGCCCCAGATACGATTCGTGTTAGACCTTCCAGCAGCCAGCACGGAGCCGTGCCCAGCTCGGAGTTCAAGGCTCCTTCTCCAGCCCCGCTCCCCCTGCTCCGGGCGGGCCAGGGGCAGGCTCGGGTGGGCTCAGGTGTCAGAGGCCAAGCACCCAAGCGTGCCCGACCGTGCCACCTGCTGGCATCCAGACATCCCGGTGGCATCTAGGGAGAGAACGGATTCCTATAGAAGCTGTGGCAGAAGTGTTTGAAGTTTTAAAAAAAGATGGAATCATTTGTGCCATGAGTTTTTCTCCTGCCGAGTGATCAGTCACTGCCCTCACATAACAACTTGCTGCTCCCTTTCCATGGCCCTGGGCAGCCCATTCCAGGGTCTGACAACCCTTTCAGGGAAGGAATTGTTCCTAATGTCCAACCTAAACCACCCCTGGCACAACTTGAGGCCACTTCTTCTTGACCATTATGGGTGTATCCCCATCTTTGTGCTGCTTCAGCTAAGTAGGGCTATAGATACACAGATAAAATACACTGAGAGCTGGAGATGCGGATTCAGGCTGGAAAAGCCTGAGCACTCATTAAGGAAAAAATAACTCCAAAAATATGCTTCTCCTCCAAAGGATGCCAGTCAGTGAATGCTGGTGAGGACAAAATGCTCATCACACACACACCACAAATACATCAAATTACTGCTCTGTCTGTACTCAGGTTTAACTCTGTGGTGTAAGTGTATCACGGAGTCGTGCAGCATTATTCCCACCCCTCCCACTAAAGGAGCAGCTGATGTGAGGCTACAAAACCACACCGAAATTCAATTGCTGGTACATTAGGCTTTCTGACACTAGGACTTGCACTATAAATTCTAATTCTGTATTCTGTCAGTAAGTAACAAATGCTGAATTATCTCCTGCCTTAGCCATACACCACTGGAATCCATTTCAAGTGCTAAAGGATGTTTTAATAAAGCCTGATTTTCCAGCCGCGTTTCTGAACCCCAGCCACCGGCACCAGGACAAGCACTGCCAATCAAAGGAGAGTGTCCTCTCTCCTTGGCGAGGAGAGGTTAATTGGATGTACGGAATGAAAGGATGTGGAGCGTGAGGCATCTGTGGCAGGTTTGTTCTGGCTTCAAAGCGGAGTGTCCCCCCCTCTGCCACGCCGCTGCTCAGGCGCTGCCGCAGCCCCGCGCCTGTTTCACGGACACCGCCGGGAAAGCGCGCTCCTCACATCACCGGGATCTCTGAAAAGCTCACAGACAAAATATTTAACAGATTCAGTGCTCTCTGATTTCAGCAGAGGGCAGGGATCTGAGGGAATTCTCGTCTTTAATTATTTCCCTACAAGACCACTACGGGAAGAGCGTGGATGGGGTCTGGTGAGCTCGGAGTAAAGGGGTCAGCTCTGCCGGGGGGACGGTCCTGACCCGTGCCTGGGTGGGGGACAGAGCACCCCCCTCTGCCACAGAGAGCTCGTGCTGTGCAGCCATGGCAGCTCCCCAGGACTGCTTCTCTTCCTCTGGGACTCCTGGAGCAGGGAGCCCCACGGCCCTGGCAGCGCTCTGTGGTGGGGCAGTGCCTGTCCCAGGGCTGCGAGAGGCTCCTTGTGGCTCTGCTGCCATGCTGCCGACCCCGCACCCACCACCGGCACCACATCCCAGCACACCCAGCACAGCCCAGCACATCCCAGCACACCCACCACCGGCACCACATTCCAGCACAGCCCAGCACCCAACCCCACACCCACCACCGGCACCACATCCCAGCATAGCCCAGCACCCAGCCCCACACCCACCACCGGCACCACATCCCAGCACATCCCAGCACCCAGCCCCACACCCACCACCGGCACCACATCCCAGCACAGCCCAGCACATCCCAGCACACCCCAGCACCCAGCCCCACACCCCACCAGCAGCACTGTTTCCCACACCTTGCCAAGCCAGTTCAGGTGCCTCTCCATGGAACCTGCTAAAAAGCATAGCCAAATAAGTGGTTAATAAGCACGACCCCATCTTTACATAAAACAAGGTGCAGTACTGCAGGAGCTGGAAGTTCATCTTTGCGTATGAAAGATTTTGCTGTGGAAAAAGCCCATCCTGCTTTTCAAAGGCCTTTAATGTATCTTTAGAGCTTTGTCTCCTTCAGAGACATCTTCCAGACTCCTTTTGTTTAGTCTTTTGTTGCTAATTAACCCTCTTGAGCTGTTTGCTCTGCTCTGGAGGCCTGACCTTCCATTGAAGACATCTGATATTTTAAGCTCTGATTAAAATATTTCTGTTAAGTGCTTTTTCAGTGGACAAAAATCTTTTGACATAAACAAAAATGTATTCTCTTAAATATTTGGGCTTGCTAATATGTATCAATTTGACACAACATTTTATTAACTGCACAAGCAAAAAATGTCTTTGATTTTAAAAAAAATTGGGGTTTTACTGCTTATTTATAAATGCTTGCTTGAAATCCATCAGAAATAGCAGAAATCTAGAAAATACAACTGAATTAAAATTATCTGTGGCACACAAACACTGGAGTTGGACTTGATGGTCCTTGTGGGTCCCTTCCAAGTCGGGATATTCTATGACTGGCCTCGAGCATCGTTACTACTTTGGTTACCCCTTTCCAAGGAGTCACTGTGGCTGGTGGTAGGTGTCATCTGTCAGGACTCCTTTTCCTGTGGGGACTTTTAACCTTGACTGTGAGGGTTTGGCTTGCACAGCCCTGGCTGGGGGAGCTGCACCTTCAGGACTGCACAGGCAGAAATGCCAGAGGTTACTTCCAACTCTGGCAGCACCTTCTCACTTCTGCTTTCAAATGGGCACTTACTGGGCTGCTCTGCACCTCCAATGAACTAATTTTCAGTAAAAGTAAGGCCTTGAAAGATGATTGCTTGATGCAAAACATTTCCAACTTGATAGCATCGTAAAGGAGATCATGAACCAAACCGAGCAGAGGTCTGATGATGGAACAAGCCCCTGGTGACTCCACATAATCACCAGCCATACACTGTAGGTACTTTTGCCATATTTCAAAGGGTTTTCAAGTCACCTGTTACTATTCTCCTAATATTTCAGGGCTAGTGATGGATATATTTCAGGGATGTGTGTAAAGAGCTGGGATGTCAGCACAGCAGGGTATTGGACAGGCACCCACCTTTTGGACTTTACCAAAAGCTTCCTCTTGCATCGCATTTCTCTCCATTTGGAAGTTCCCTGTCCTCAGCTGTGACAGGTTGGTGCCTGTCTGCACTGCCCTGGGATGTTGAATGCTGCAGCATTTAGAAGTGTCAGAATTCTGGCTGCTCCTTGGGACAGCAGAAGGGCCTGCATGTGTTGGGGGTTCAGGGCCAAGGGCTCCTTGGGGAGAAAAAGGCTTGTTTAGAGAAGAACATGGATTTCTGTCAGCTCTGGCAGACAAGGAACATCTTCAGCAGCTGAGGTGATGCGCTGCTCTGCACCTGTGCTGCCCATTTTGTGTCCCTAAGCTACCACTGGCATCACTGCTCATTTTACTTACAGAAACACTTGTGCCTGCTTCTGTATGTGACTGCATTTTTGTTTTCTTCCTCATGCTTTAAAATATATTTTTTATTTCATACATTGCTGAAAGTGCCTTCAGGCATGAAGTTCTTTCCTTTCTTTTGCTGTACTTTCCCAGCCAACCATAATTCAACCATAAAAACAATCTATCACAAACCACTCAGCTCCACCTGGAGAGGTGCCCAGTGTCCCTGCAGAGGCCATCCTCCATGCCAGGCAGGGCAGAAACCTTTTAGACAGTTAACCCCTCCTGAGAGAGGTTGCATCTTACTGAGCAGCTGCAAGTTGCACCAGAGGAGGTTTAGGTCACATATTAAGAAATATTTTTTCATGGAAAAGGTAGTAAAGCACCGTCACAGGCTGCCCAGGGCAGTGGTAGAGTCACCATCCCTGAAGTGTTCAAAAACCTCTGGATGTGGTGCTTGAGAGCATGATTTAACAGTGAGCATGGTGTGGGGCTGGGTTGATGGGTGGAGTCAATGATCTCAGAGGGCTTTTCCAACCTTAACAACAATGTGATTCCGTGATTCTATGAAATATTTGCACAGCCCTGCCCTGCCCTCCCTGATCAGGGCCTCTCCAGTGCAAACGGGCACTGTCACCACCAGCACATCGGCTGTGTGATGGCCATGGGGGCTCTGACCACGCACACGAGGAGTTCAGGGAGAAGTCACCACAATTAGTGAGTATCTGCCTCCTTTCCTCCTCACAGAGAGCAGCACTGTGGTGGGAAACACAGGCACAGGCACGGGGTACTGGAGGATGCTCCCCATCCTGACACGTGCCATGCTGCATGCCCCAGCAGTGCTGCACCCCCGGCTGCTCCCTGTGAGCCCCAGAGAGAGCAGGAGATGGCAAATCCTCCAGCCAGGAAGGGAATGAAAAGGAGATAAGAGGAGTCAAGTAGAGTGGAGATGTTTTCCCCTACCACAGACTGTTTGGAAGCTGAAAAATTGACTTTCATTTCATCCATTTTAATGCTGAAGGGCAGGCGAGCCGTGGCCTGGCTCTCCGCTGTCGGTGCTTTGTCATCCTGACACTGCAATTTTGGAATGTATGATGGGAAAGTCCTGTTGATGCCAGATCCTGGGCGAGATTGCCAGGGCACAGAGTTCGCAGAGTTGTGAGCTGGGGTGCAGGGCGTCCCCTCCTCGCTCCCCCACGCACACGTGGGATGGCAGGGCAGCAATGGCAGAGGACAGTCTGATGTGTGCGGTTAATTTAATGCTGAGAAACCCACCAGACTGAGGAACTGGCTCTTTTCATAAATAAAGGCAAGTTCCTTCCATTTCCCATTCCCAGCCACATTGCTGAGGGAGGAAAAAGAAGATCTTGGTAAGGGAAACCTGGCAGAAGTTTCCCGTGTACTGGTTTTTCAGCTTTCCTACAAAAAGAACCAATTCTTGTTTAGCTCAAAGCCATAGAACCCTGTCAAAGGAGGCTGTGGAGCAGCACCTGCAAGGTTTGAGGCAAAAATTGCCCTCCAGCATCCCAGTCTGGCCTGATGGATCCCTCTGGCCAGGGAGCCGGTGGGAGCCTCAAAGGCCCTGGGTGGATGCTGCTCTCCTCGCACAAGACATGAAGGTGCTGCTAATCTGCTGAGCACCCTTCCCCTCTCCCTCAGATGAGGGGAATCCTCAGGAGAGGAGGTCAGTATGATCCTGTTACCCCATTCTGTGATTCTGTCTTTTCTCAATTTATTTATATAATATCATCTCCTCATGTAGCTCTTTTTTTTTAGCACGTGGCAGCACAAGCAACAGGTGAAAGTCGGTGAAATTCTTTCAAGTTTTCCCTATGATTAAAGCCCTGCTATTCCAGGGAACATAAAGCACAGTCACAGAATGTCAGCTACTCCTTAACCATCATTTCATGATCATAATGCTGTCATTAGGAGTGCGTTTCAAGTGTATGTCTAACAGCTCAGGGACTGTCACCTGTAACAAATTCCTACCTGGGACTTGTTTAAATCTAACAACCTGCCTTCCTAGATCATATTGGATCAGCGAGTGCACACTGCTCCTTGGAATTAGGTTTGTATAAGGAAAGATTAGCCTTGTATAACATAATGTTACATTTTGTTGTTCTGAGCTATACTAAATGTAAATCATGTCTCAGGCACAGCAATAATTCAAACAGGAAATGCAAAAGGAAAGACATCAATATGAAAAAGGAAGATAGGCTGTATAGGAACACAGTATGTCTGGAACTGGTTTTGAAAGTCAAATACACACCTTTATTTGCAATGTTCAGTTACCCAATGAATTTCTGTGAAATAATGTCATATCTGCACCTTTATGAACGGCACAGCTGGAGGAGAATGGGAATGAGACAGCAGCGACTCGGAGCTGGCAGAGGAGCACCCTCAGAAGCAGCACTGCCTCTGCCTCTTCCAGTTGGACAGAAACATGGAAATCTGGAAGTTTATAAAAGTTCCCTTTGGAGAAAGGACTGAAGGAAGCACTTGCTAGCATCTCAGAAATAAGTAATGCAACTTTGTGTTTTAATAGTGCTTTATAAAAACTGAATTAAAATGCAATTAAAATGCAACACAGGGACAAAACACTTTGCCTCATTATTTGCAGTGGAGAGGCAAAACCTTCAGGCCCAGGACACTTTCTCCAAGTGGAGGGTTTACCTGTGCTGTGAGGACACAGACTCTGTACCTGCCCGGGGGTGGGTGAGGAGCAATGTGCTTGAAAACCACCCGGACCAGCAAATGTCACCCTCACCTCCGTGGAGGGGAGGCAGCAGTGCCACAGCCGGCCACGGACAGGGCAGGAACTCCAGGCAGGGGAAGGGCTGCTCTGTGGAGCTCTGCTCTCTCAGTGGGCCCAGCTGTGGGGTCAGCATTTCCTCCAGGAGGCTGTAAAGGGGTGTGGGAGGAGGTACTGGGCAGTGGGAGCTGTGGGGCCTCTGCATGGGCATGCAGGCAACACATGGGGACCTGGGACTCAGGGGGGTGCATGGCCGCAGTTCAAATGGAATTAAGTTATTTTTTGTTCAGATACTGTGAGGGTGTTTTGAGTTCACCCACGAAGGTTCTCCCTGTCTTTCTTCTTGCACTGCTGCTGCTGCTTGTCCTGGGCAGATGTGGTGTGTGTCTAGTGCCACGACCTCTGTGGCACTAGCAGAGCTCTCTGTTAGAACCACAGCAGAGCTTCAGCTTCCAGAGAGCTCTGTACTGGCAGGACTGGAGATGGTCTCAGCAGGACAAGGGAAGGAGGAAGAGCAGGTCCCTGCAGCAAGCATGGGATCTTCGCGGACCAGCGCTTTGGTCACTTGCCTGGTCTGCAGTGGCACAGAAATGGTTTAGCACCAAGGCTGGCCTGTCCTCCCAGGCCATGTGGGTCACCTTCAGGGAAAGTGTGTCCCTCTCTTCCTTGCAGTGCCCTGGGCAGCCCCTCCCTTGCAAGCAGCGAGGGGTCCTGCTGTGGCATGCCGCTGGTGGGATCTACTGGCTCCCTTGCAGCCCTCATCCCTCACTCAGCTCTTGTCTTTGCCCAGCTTTGTTTGTAGAGTGTGCAGCTTCTGTGCTCCCAGGAACCTGTAAGAAAACTGGGAACATGGAGGTTTGGAGCGGGTCAGTGGGGCTGCTGGAGAGTCTGTCCCAAGAACAAGGGTGGCTCTAGCCCCTACTCTGAGGAAGGGCCAAGCGCTGCATTTTCCCTTGTAAACAAATCACACTCTGAGGGTGCCCAGTGGGTCAGTGAGGGCACAGCCCTCTCCTGAGCCTGAGCACATCAGCCCTTCCCTCTCCAAGCAGCATCTTGTACAGATGTGTAAACAGAAAACCTTGGTTTGCTTCTCAAGGAATTTGTTGCGTGGTGGAGCAATAACAACCATTCCCAAATGTCCTCCTGCATTAAAGCACGCGTGTGTCTGCAGAGATCGGCTGTGCTTACTGGAACACAAAACCTCCCAGTAATTACCAGGAAAAGCCAACTCACTCCGTCAGGCTTCTCTGTAAGAGCCAGGATGGAGCTCGGCAGGGCTCAGGCTGAGAAAGCAGCTCTGATGCTGCCTCGTTACTGATGGGGCTTTCTAGATCCCTGAAATCATCGTGGCGCTCTCCTTTAATATTTCATGGCATGCGCTGAGCACTCCCATGCAATGCTGGGAGGAGAGAGTGCTCAGGGCTGGGTGTTACAGGAATGATGGGGGAGGCCAGCAAAACAGGATGATAACAAATGTTTCTATGCATCCAGAAACCTGGGATGTGGAAAATGATTTATGAGATTAATATGGTACTTGAGGAGTTGTATGGGGCTTAGATTATCGAAACCGAGGCTCTTTAGGCTTGGGAAGGAGTTAGTCCTGCAGCAAGGCTGACGGCATTCTGCTAGTGCTGATTTGAATTTCCACACTGCAGCTTGTATGACTTTGGTGTGTAGTATGTGTTTGTTGAACTTCATCTCTGAGCCAGAGCTGGTGGGATGTGGGTGGAGGAACCCACTAGTGGAGCTGCTTCTGCAGCTCTTGTCCAAGAGAGGAAATCCAAAAGCAGCTTAAATGCCATCTGTAGCTGTGAAATGATGGGAAAGGAAAGAACCACAGTCAGGTTCTGAAGTTGGTAAATTTTTTCTTTGTTTGGAAAAGTTTAAAACTAAGATTTTTTATTCCCTGATCTGATATACTGTGCTGTCTGAAATAAAGCTAAAATTTCAAGGGCCTTGTTTTGTTTAGGGTGTGGCTGGGGTAGATCCCATGAGCCCTTCCTACCAAGATCCAGGTTGTCCTCTTTTCCCTGACCTCACAGCAAGCAGACTCGCAGCTGTGCTGGGGCCCAAACACCTGGGTGGGTCCCAGGAGCATCACTGGGTACGGGGCTGCTGTGGCCTCAGCGCTGCTCTGGGGCTGCCATCCCACAGGGTCTGGCTGGATTTCAGTGAAACTGCTGTTCCTGAGGGCTCTGATTGTGTCCAGTTTGCTCATTCTAATCATGGGGGCTAAAATCCTTTGCTGTGGGCTTGTGGTTGCATGGTCTGAATCCCCCTCTTTTAGGGATTGCTTTCAAACAAGGCTGGGATGACTCTTCTGTGTGTGGACAAACCCATGCATGGCTCTGAGTGGGCAAGGAAATGCACAGGGTGCTCATCCCATTCTGGGGCACGGTACCAGGGTCTCGTCCTGTCTCCATTGCTACGAGATGTGGTCAGGGGGCTTCAGAGGTGAAATGTCTCTGTAGTGGGGTAGAACAACTCTCCATGAGAGCTGGCCAACCTTGCCTCTATATCAGACCTAAATTGAAATCCATTATTTAGGCTTTGAAAGGAGCTGGTTGTTTTCCTGCAACTTGAAACAAAGGCATAGAGTGTTATTCCCATGTTTGCAGACCAAATCTTTCTGAGCAGATGGCAGAGCAATAGGGGAGGCTTTGGGCAGCTGCTGCTCCCCCGTAAACCGGAGGGACAGGCAGAAGGTGGGCGTCCGGAGAGCGAAGCCTGTGCAGGACTCCAGGGTGGTAATAAATTAGAGGCAGGAGCTGGAACAAGGCCACAAACGAGAATTTAATTGCATGCTTCTTGTGTTTCCTGAGACTGGGCTGCAGTGGCCAGGAGTGATTCTGGAGGAAATGAAAAGCTGATACCTGGCGAAATGTTGGGGTGAGAAACTGCGTACGGTGAGTCCTGGATGGAACAAACTGCGTCATTAAGAGGGGGACAATGTCTGGATCCACCTTCTGCAACTTGGATGTGTCAGGTATTAGCTCAGCAATAATTTGTCACTTGAGCACTGCACAGAACAAGCGTGGCCAGACTGTGACCACCTCCTCCTCCTGCTGATTAACAGAGGACAAGGTAGGCAGGGGGTGATCAAGAATAGCCAGCCCAGGTGTCCCGGAGGATATTAGGAGGTTTGTTGTGTTTGACCTCCGTGAAGTCAACAACAGACAGAGGAGACAACCTGTTCAGTCTGCTGAGCACTCCAGACCTGCGACCTGCAGTCCTCAATAACCAACCCACTCTGGATTTGTGTGGAGGTGAGATGTGAGTTCACTCTGAAACACCAGGGGTTCTCAGGCTTCAGCGTGTTTTGGCAGTGTTTGTCAGAGATCTGCATTTTCTGGCTTTGCAGGAGTCAGGAAACAGGGACTGATGGAAATAACTTGTCAGTGCTTAAAGACGACCTGGATACTTGACTAAAAAAACCACTTTGTCAGTAGACAGACCAAAGAAAATACACAGCATTGGATGTATCTTCTTACTGGTTGGCTCGGGAGTCCACTGTTACACTTGAGAGAAAGCCAGCAACAACAAACGTCTGCCATCTCTGTGCTGATGCTTTCGTAAGGTCTCACAAAAACGTTGTGTTATCCTTTTCAGCAGACTTGCCTAAGCATTTCAGACCATCTTAAATTCTGTTTTATTTTGAAGGATTAAAGCAAGTCAGAACTTCTGTTCAGGATACATGGGAATTTTAGGGGACTGTGAAATAAGATATGTGTAAGGAGGCTTTTTGTAATACACCAGAGAAAAATATTCATATTAAAAATGAGATGAATAAATGTGAATTCCAATCCAAGTTTGTGGAGTTGGTTTTTTTTTTAACTTCAACTTTTGAAGGTGATCCAAGCAGACAAGCATTATCTTTTGCTGCAGTATATCTCCTCTGTGCCCACCCTCAGCTGGCTAATGCAAAAAGCAAATCAGCCACAGGAATCAAATGATTGTTGTCCAGGGAAAACCTCCATGTGCAAATCCAAGCTGCTACTGCAACACCACCACCAACGGGCTGCGAGCAGTGCTGGTGTGGCAGCCCATGGGGGCTGGTGGGTGGCTGTGTCCCTCAGCCCATGGGGGCCCTGGTGGGTGGCTGTGTCCCCCAGCCCATGGGGACTCTGGTGGGTGGCTGTGTCCCCCAGCCCATGGGCCCTGGTGGGTGGCTGTGTCCCCTCAGCCCATGGGGACTCTGGTGGGTGGCTGTGTCCCTCAGCCCATGGGGGCCCTGGTGGGTGGCTGTGTCCCCCAGCCCATGGGGCTGGTGGGTGGCTGTGTCCCCTCGGTGCGGTCCTGCCCCAAGGGAGCTCTCTCAGTGCTTGTTTCCACTCTCAGGCTCTTAATGGAAACTTCAAATAGCATCAAACCTGGGGCACTGGGGAACCTTGGTAATAACCTTCCTCTCCCTCAATCATACTCACTGCCCTCACCTATTTTTTGGGATCTCATTTATAAAGATCCTCACCCAAAGCAATTTCATAATAAAATTAAGTATTTGCCAGTTCTCCAGGTTTTTTTCCATCCAGACATAGAATATCAAATGTAATCAGGGCTGTTTAACCTCAAGAGTGGTGCTGATCAGCATTAAGTGTATTTTTACCTTTTTAGCACTTTGAATTTGATTATGTAGCAGCATTGCACACACTGTCTAAGTTTGATGCCAACTGATTTGGGTCATTTGGCTGGACCATCTGAAATGCCGGTTTGATTCTGGGGCTGTTGCACTACTGACATCTGCCTGGGATTGTAAAACATATTAAAAATACTTCTTTTTATGGCTTTTCATGCCAGGCCTTTAGAGGTTTGAAATTCAGGCTATCTGGATCTGATCCTCCTTCAAAGTCTTTCCTGCCAGGGATTTTGTGGTGATGTCTGAAGCTTTTCTTACCTATTGAAATTGGAAAATAATCAGTATTAGAAGATAGCATTGTCTTGTATTCCTCCTAGCTGGAAATTTTCTCTCTTGATCATGAGGTTTTGGGCCTCTAACAAGTAATTTTAAAATAATCATCATCAGCATAACTCATAACTGGCTGTAACTTTGGGCAATTTTGCTTCTGATATTGCTGGAAATGTCTGTAGAGAGGAGAAGCAGCCTGTGGCAAGCTGAGGTGCCAGGCTGGGTGGGGTTGGATTGGACACCTGCTCAACACCTCTTGGTTTCTGTGGGGGTCAGGGTGATGAGACCCCCCTAGAGCCTTCCTGTGTGTGGGGAGGAGTGGTCCCTGTGAGGGGACAAGGATCTGGCCCTGCCCATTGCAGGACTGAGAGCAGAGGGACACCTCCTCCTTCCGCCAGAGTCGACAGAGCTGTCTCCAGCCTGGTGCAAACGGATTTCCAGATGTTAAAGATGGAAACATCAGTGGATTCGCTTAGAAGAGCTACTTGTGTGAATTTTAATCTTAATTGAGTTCAGCTGTAAAACCTTCGTATGACCTTTTTATGAATTAGGTGCAGACAAGTAGGAAATGTTTTGCATTATCACTTAAAAGTACCCTTCCTGCTGTACCTTACTCCCACAAATAATTAGAGAGGAAAGTGGTAATTATATGAATCAATTGATAGCAGCATTTGGCTCAGACAATGCTAGAAAAGAAACTATAATTTAAGATTAACATGTACTATAAAGTTGACGAAGAAAATGGAAATTTATGTAAATCCCAATAGACAATTTATAAGGTTACAGACTATGTGGGATGCACGTTTGCGACTGTTCTTTAGGTTCAGCTAGTTAGGATGGCTTTCCAGACTGAACCAGTGCTTTCCTTTGGATTCCATCCTCTTAAAATTTAAAAGCTTTTCAATTTGAGGATGGTAAGCCAGTTGTTTGAGATTAGATTGAAACTTTCCACTTCTTCCACTGCTTATCCCAAGAAGAGAGGACATGGTATGCTACAAAACACACAGTCATTGGAGTCATTTGCATAATTAAATACTAGGAGGCTTTACAGAGCAGTTTCTAACAGCCAGGGGACCCCACATGTTCTGCCCTAAAATTGCACATTTCTTCTCTCACAGGCTCTAAGTCGGTGACACCTATAATTTCGGGTGTCAGACTGATGGTGATGAAGGACAAAGCCCTGTGTGAGGGCGCGGGTGATGGGGAGGTTTGTGGTGGGCTCAGAGCTGAATGCAGGGGTTGGGGCTGGGGCTGGTGGCGGGTGCTGCACCCTGGCAGGGTGTGTGTTACTGGATCACCTCTGTGCGGGAAGCTGACAGTTTCTCTGGGCATTTATTCCCTGCTATCGTTTATTCTCAAATGTGAGAGTGAAGTGTTTTGAAAATAAGGTGAGAACCAGCAAGTTGCCTCCTGAGTCACATCCTATTCCTTTGTGTTTTCAGTTGCACCTGCCGACTTCAGCAGCAAACATCATCTTTTACTTCAATTTGTTCTTTTCAGGAGCAGCAGAAGCCTGAGGAGGAGTGGGTGGGCTCTATTATATATACAGCAACCCCCCCCAGGCTCAGTCCTACTCTTATTCATACTCGCAGGAAACTCCCACTTGCTGAGGACTGGATGATCAGGCTGCAAATTCCCAGTGTGGAGGTGGTTTTGCCTGTTTACATCACTGTATTGAGACCAAGGCAGAATTTAGCTCTGAAAAGCCTAAATTTTGGGTTGAACAGAGCCAGAAAAACATCACCCATGTTTTGAAAGCAACTTAAAGGTTGGTGACAAGAAAAAGAACACTTAAAGCTGTATTTGAGAACTGCTGACCATCAGTAATCATCGTAAGTTTTATATCTGCGTTTGGAATCAGTGTATAGAATATGATTGTGAATTCAGTGAAATCCCAGCCCAAGTTAGGATTTTGGTCTGAAGAAGCAGACCTTGGCCCTTTAAGGGCTGATAGGAAAACTAACTTCATGTGTTTTTAAAACAACTTCATGAAACTCATTCTTTAATCTGCCAATTTCCATTTTCATAAAAGTCCTTTCTCCACAGCTATTAAACATATTTAAAATATAATTTAAAATATGTAATAACCTTTGTCATCTGTTCTACAGCTTGCCTTCAGCCAGTGCACTACTTGTGAATACAGAATTTCAAATTAAATTTACTAATCTCAAGGAAAAAGGACACTAGAAAATATTGCATTCACGGTTTGTACTGGCACAGCAAGCTAAGAACAACTAATTCTATCAAGCAACAAAATAAATTATACATTCCCTCTCCTGGTTGAACTGAAATACTGCACAAAATTATTGAAAAGCTTCTCATGTAAAACCGAACGAAAATACCAATTATCGCCCTGTTGCTGGTGGCGCTTGGAGCGGTGAGAGCTCTGCTCTTGAGGTAATGGGAACAGAGCAGAGGGGCCTGTCCTGAGGCAGGAGGGGCAGGAGATCCTCCCTGTCCTGGTGGGTGCTGTGAGGGAGTTCAGGAGGGTGGATTCAGGACCATAAGTGCACCTTCCTTCCTCCTTGCTCTCTTCTCTGGAGGCAGGGGCTGGATTTGACTTTTCAAGGTAATGCTCATACTCCATGGGACCCTGGAAGTCTGGAGTGCCCAGCTTGGACTCTCCACCCTGAATACAACCTTTCCAAAGTGGTTTTAGGTGGTTTTCACCTATAAAACTGGGGTAGTGTTTTGAGTTCATACCAAATAAATGTATGCAGGAATACGTGGAGAAATTTATTTTTGTTACATCATTTAACAAAAATCCAACTCATTTGGCCCATTTTGTCATATAATAGGAAAGAAATGGAGCTCCCCCTGCAAAAAAACATTTCTAGGAATGCAGTCGGAGAGCACAACCCAGCAGCATCAGCCTCTCCTGCTGCTGTTCCAACAGTTCCATTTGGACCTGGCTGTCTTTCTGTCCATGCTCCGAGTAAATTGCTCAGAAGCCAGCCAGAAATAAATGGGGAGGAATCGCTGTGCTGAAAGCAGCGTGCTTTCATCTGTCTCCCCATCCAAGCTCCACCTGTCTGGCCTCTGGAGCTGACCTTTATTTAATTGGGACCAGGCTGGAGGGATCACTAGAAAGCAGCAGGTCCGTGTGGCTGTTCCCCCACTGATTTGTGAGGAGAGGGTGGTCTGGGGTGGAGCTGTTGTCTGTGGTTGCTGCTCCTGTCAGGGCTCTCAGCAGAGCTTCAGAAGGAGGTGAAACAAAGCTCTCAGTGCCAGGAAGCTGCATGGTGCTGCTCACCAGGGTGGAATCGGGAATGCAGTCCTCAGGTGCTCTGTTCTGCAGGAGAAGGGTGGTTAGAGGCAATTCCCTGGCTCAGAGCCCTGTCCTTCCTCGCTCAGAGCCCTGGCCCTCCAGCTGCCTCTGCATTGTGCCAAGGGGTTTTGCTATGGGCAGGCTGGAGGATGCTGCACCACGGTGTGTGAAGCACGAGCGAGGGGCTCTTTGGACAAACTCTGGTGCTGTGTGTAGGCACCGCTCTGCCTGCGTGCGGTGGGGATGTGCCAGGGTGGAGCTTTCACCTCCCTTGGGCGCCTTTTCAAAATCAGCCTCTTTTGTGCCTCCCTGCTGTGGCCGCTGCACTCACAGAAAAGATTTTTAAAATTTTTTTCCAGAAAAGGTGCTTGAAAAAATGTTCTTTAATGAAATGTTTTGGGGTGTGTAATCAGAATTTTTTTAATGATTCATGTCATAAGTGCAAAGAATTTTGGCTAAAGTTGAAAGTAAGGGATTTTTTAATCAGCAACATGCTCATTATTCACTTCCCACTCTCAGCCAAGACAAGAAAAACAGCAGCTTTCTGATGAAAAGAAGAGGATCCATCAGGTCCCACTCACTTTTCATGAACTAAGAACTGATGTCAGTGACTGTCAGATTTAAGTGATTTTCCCCATAAATCTCCTCTTTACTGGCAAAAAGGAATCATTGTTCCCTAACACTGCACAAGCTTTTTGTTCAGGTTTGCTGTGTATAAAATTTAATGAGAACAGGCACAGAACACATCAAGAACTGAGCATGTGTCAGTTAGGAACCGTGTGTTTGAAAACCTTTTCCTATAATTATCTACATTTCCAGTTCCCCGCTCGGGGAGGATGAGGAAAGGGGCTGTGTGCTCACTGGAACAATGGCTTCCAGGAACGGCAGGAGCGCCTGGCTGCCAGAATGGGACGTGGCTGAGGCAAAGGGAGAGATGGGAAGGAGCTCAGATGATTAAAAATGAGGTGTCCCCAAGGCCGTGCTTGTGTGGCTGTTCTTCGGTTTGGAGAGTTGGGTGGTTTTTATTGACTGGCTGTGCTGACTGAGCTGCTTGTGATAATCTCGTCTGTTGCCTGTTGGTCACCCCATCCGCTCTACCGAAATTTGTGCTCTGACCTTGTCCTAGGGAGGTGGTTCTGGTCCAGCCCTGTCCTGGGGGGGTGGTTCTGGTCCACCTTTCCATCACCACACAGGATACACAGTGGGCAGGGTCTGGGCTGGGACACTGGGGACAGGGGCAGGAGGGATAAAGGTCCTGGAGAGGACTGAGAAAGCAGCGCTGTCCCGTGCGGTGCTCCCAGACAAGCTGGGTCTGTGCTCATGCACCCACAGAGCAGAGTTACAGCAGCGGCTCCCCGCTACAGCCCAGCACACCGTGCCCTTACAAACACAGCCTGTCCCACTCTGCCTTTTCCCAGGAAGTCCAGGATAAACTCTAGCTGCAGGAAGGAAATTGCAATGCCCATGGACAGCCACCTGAGCTCTCCTGAGGCTCACTGCTCCAGGGAACAAGGGTATTTTTGGGAAGCCTGTTTGACCCTGCAGAGCCTGAGGTGTCAGCTGCGACTCACCAGCCTGTGCTGCCCTCAGGGGAGGAAAACAAACTCAGGTTTTGCCTTCATTTTGTGAAAGAAATCACCGCTTTGGCTCTCATTGTTTCAAGCAGAAGTGCATTTTTTTCTGTAGGGATGTTTCTTTCCTACAAATACGAGTAGCCAGGTTTTGGGTCACAGGAGGCATGGATGCAGCCAGGCTGGGAGCTGTTTTCACCATCCACCACTCTGTGAGAAGGGGGAAAGCTGGGGTTGAGAGGTCCCTGGAGTCAAGCAGCACTGTCAAGAGAAGAGAGACTTCATACCAAGTTTGTCAGAGATGCTCTCCTGTTTAGCCCCAAGGTGCAGAAAGGACCCCCTGCTTCCTAAACTCCTTCTCAGAGAGGAGTATGAGTCTGGCTGGATCTAATTCTAGTCCCAGGCTTGGTCGATGGTTTATTTAAAGGATTATACAAGTGCAATTGAACCTCTCTACAAATCTGTCCTGCAGGATTTAGTATGGCAAACCAGATATATACAAAATGAATTAGTTATTTCAATTGATGATTATAATGATTAGAATAAAGGACCTTAATCAGAATTATCTGCTACACAATATAGGTAGTTATAACTACAATTATAGTGCACTACTTATTAAATCAGTAATTTCAAAGGCAGCTTAATAATTATCAAGTAGATATTGAAGTTACGCCCATGTCTGAGGGTAAATCTCTTTTGCTCAGCCTCAAGGAGTGACCTTGAGGGATGTCCCTGCTCCAGGGAGGAATCTCCAGGTACATTCCCAGGAGGGGTATGTTAGAACACCCTGCCATCCACCCCCATCCCTGGAAATGCTCAAGGCTGGGTTGGACGGCGTTTGGAGCAGCCTGGGACAGTGGGAGGTGTCCCTGCCCATGGCAGGGGTGGCACTGGATGATCTTTAAGGTTCCTCCCAACCCAAACCACTCTGTGATTTTAAATGTTCCTTCCATGGTTATGGGTGAGTGTTGCCCTTGGACAGCTATTTTACCACTACAAAATTCAGCTTCTGTGATTCATCATCTTAACTCTTATGAGTATTCTTTTTGAAATGTCAAGATTCGTCATCTTAAAAGGCAGAAATCAATCAGCAAGTGAAAATAAGCACAAGGAAGTATTGTAATTTTTAATGACTTTTGAGGCAATTAGAAGTTGTCTAACTCCTTGCTTCTACAAAACCCTTGTTCTAGCAAGTTATTGGGGGAAAAAGAGAATTCCCATCTGCTTGAAAGCTTTCCCTCAAAATCCTGGAGACAGAGGTGGTGTTCCCTTGCACACAGGGCAAAAATCCGTCTTTTGTATGAGGACCATCCAGAAATATGTTGTGATTTTGGGTGGAAATGATGGGGATCAGCCACAGGAGTGAAATAAAGTGTTTTCTTCCCTATCTCCAAAGCAAAGAGTAAGTATCTCATCTGGTCTATGATTGCCTGCCACACTCCAGCTGCTTAACAGATACATTAATAAATGCATGAATTGTGACCTTGCTGCCATTAAACACTGAACATGGAATTGGCATGAACCACATGGAGCCCAAAAGGTGCAGTGGCCACTTGATTTCTTGGCTTTTACCTCTACACATCTTGTTCAGAACTGGCACTGGAGTGGCTTTGGAAATGTTTACCAGGACTGTGCTTTAAGCTCAGCATTCAATTAATAAAAAGAGAAAGAGGTCATGCCCATAATTTGTGTTTGGCATTGGGGAACTTGCAGGTTGTCAATAGCATTTAAATTTTTTCTTTCCAATCTATTAAGGTGTTTAATTTCATTTTAACCTTAAAGAGTTAGGGCCGGTAGTAGCCACCAACACTAAATTAACATAGCTGTTTGCAGTCATTAATTGCCCTGTCTGAATGGCAAAATAAAACAAAATGACAAAATAACCCCCTGATTTTCCCATCTCCCAGGCAGCATATCTGGAGCAGTGGTTCTGGAGCTGTGAGAAGTCGTCTGCAATTAGGACTGAGTGATCTTTATTAACTGCCCTGTGCCATGCGAGGTACAGCCCATGGCCTTCTCGGGTCCCTGATTTACTGCACATTTATTGAGTGCCTACATCAAAGCAGAGGCAATTTCCCATAATGGGGCAGGGTGTGAGTACAACACAGCCCACGGAGTAAATTATTACAACTGCGTGGAGATGCTTTTGTACAATGACATTTTATTGATGTTTCTTCCTGGTCACTCTTCATCGCACACAACAAAAATAAATGGGAGGAGGAAATGCCTCGTAAACCATTTTGGAGAGATGATCTGAACGTTTCTGATTTCTGTACCTTTGACAGTGGTGAATGTGCGAGGGAGTATTGCCTCCAAGGGGAAGGCATGGCAGTAAATGATGCAAATTGGCAGGATTACAGGATGTAATTAATCCAAAGAAGATTTAAAAATATAATTGGAAAAGGTGTCAAAGAAAAACATGGTTAGTCTGTTTTATCTGTTGTTGGGGCTCAAGCTTCCAACCTATTAAGAAATTTGCCCTTGCCAAGGAAAAAGATGGAATGTCTCACTGAGTCCTGTGAGCGCTGTTACCACACAGGAACTGTGCACAGGGGTGAGGCAGAGCTGCTGTCACGGGCTCTTTTATTGTTCTTTAATTCCTAATGGAAGGGAAAATCTGTTTCTTGGAAAATTCCCCTCCGTATTTTCATTTCTTCTCCATTTCCTTATGCTAATCGAGCTGCTGTGATGGGAAGTATGATTATGGAATGAACTGTTTCAGACTGCCGTGCTTCTGCCTGCAGCAGTAACTGCTGCTGGGCACCGCTGTGTGCCAGGGCCAGCAGGGGCAGGGAGCCCAGCGCCTCTCCTCGGGATGGGGCAGGGGCTCAGCAGAGTGGCTGGCAGCATCTCGCCATGCCCAGGGAATAACACGGTGTCTTTGCCCCTTGCTAGGGAGGTACCCTCTGGTGTGGGTTGCAGGAGCCAAGGGTGCAGCAGCTTCAGGAATCATCCCAGCAACTGATGCTGCCCTGCAAGAATTAGCCAGGGTCTGTTTTCTGTACCTCGCAGACCCCACAGTCCCTGTGCCAGCTGGCAAAGCTCTTCAACTTAGACCCTGTGAGCTGAGGATAAAACTGACTTCTGAAATCATCTCTGCTGGAAAAAAAGAGCCCGCATTGAGGCCCCTGAAAGGAAAAGAGAAAAATAATTTTCTTGTAACATGGTAAAGGGTGACTAAATGGAAATGCTGAAGGTCCTTAAATAATAAAGTGAAAATGAAGCTTAAAAAGATGTCGTGGAGGTTTGTGTACTGAATCACTCAGGTGCAGGCAGTGTACATTGCTTCTTGCAGCACAAAAGCATTTTAACTGATTAACATGCTCCAGTGACTCTTTTAACTCCGCTGTTCTTCAGCTTGGGCACTTCTGTGATCTTGGCACAAAGTAGGTGGTAAATGTGCAGGTTTTTCCAGCCAGGACTATACAGGGGTGCTGCGTTTATGTAGGAAAACTGCAAAGTAACTCAAATAGGGCTTAATTGGTGCCCAGCAATAGCAGCAATTCCTCCAGACACAAACCCGGGTGCCTCATTCCCAGCTGGTTTGGCTGCTCCCACACGTGCTGTGGGTGCTGGCAGCACTGCAGTGCCCTGGGACAGGGCTGTCCCTGCTCTGCAATGGGCCCAGCATTCCCCAGGGACTGTCCCCACCCGTGACTGGCAGCGCTGCTCCTGCGGCACAGGTCTGAGCTTTGAAGATGTTACTGAGGTCCATTTCCACTGGAATCCAGGGAAGACTGAGATTTGTTTAATTAGGAAAACATGAATGGAAATAAGACCAATCTCCCCAGCATGGGTCTAAGGCAGAGGTGGTGCACACCGAGGTCGCTGTGCTGGGCACAGCTCTCACCTGTGGGATCTTCGCTCTGCTCACCTGCAGGCATTGGCATCACCAGTGGAATTTGTTTTCTAGGCCTGTGAAAATGAACTGTATCTTCGAAAATGTGTGTCCTATAGAATCATGCAATTACAGAAGTGCTGAGATTGGAAGAGCCCTCAGAGACCATTGATCCCAGCCATTCCCCCAGCACTGCCAAGGCCACCACTGACCCTGTCCCCAAGAGTCTCTGTGTACTCAGCATAGCCAGCCCTCTACAGGGAAATGGCACAACCTTAAAACTCCTTCCCTTTAAACTGGAAGAGGCATCAGCAAACCTTGTTTCAAGCAGCTCTGGTAAAAATTATGTGATGTGGCCATCTACTAGAAACAAGCTGGGGCTGACAGGCCATGCCACAGAACATGGACAGCACACTCGGAATTAGCTCTGGATCGATAATCCAGATGATCTTTAAGGTCTTTTGATTATGTAGATAGTCTTTAAGGTCCCTTCCAACCCTAATTATTCTATGATTTTATATTTTACTTTTAAATCCCTGAGAGCAGAATATTAATAGCCCTGATATGCCATTAAATAATGATAAATAAAGGAATTGAAAACAACCCTCCCAAAAAAGATATTTGGTCATGGGAGGAAGAAATGTGCCAAATAAAGCCTCAAAATTAAATCCCAATGCATTTAGAATCTCTGTTACTCCCAGCCTTCCCTCTCCTCTCCTGCACAGCAGCAGGACTGAGGGTGCCAACCTGGGCTTTAATGGGCTGTTTATACAGGGGACAGTGAGCAGCAGGTGACTGTTGATAACTGTAGTGTTGAGGCAGACATGAGGCTGAAAATGTTTCTAAAGTTGCTGAAGAAGCAGGAAAGAAATATATGTTTCTTATTTGAATGAGTTTTACCTTTTTATCAAGACAGTTGAGGAGTCTCTCTGAAATGCTGGGAGTCTGAGCAGCACCACAAATAGATTCCTGAATCAAATGGAAATTAAGCTTTCTGCTACATTTCTGCAATAATCCATCCAAAGAGGAGCAGAAGCTACAAACCATAACAACAATGGGAGAAATTATACAGCCCCACCGTTTTTCCAGCACTGCTGTTAGCAGAACACTAGATTGATGTTGTACCTATTTTTATTTTTGCTGCTGGAACAGCCTTTGTCACAGAGAGGAGGCACACGAATTTCAATAGCTCCTATGTTTTGTGAAAAATGTGGAGTGCTGCAGTCATCTGACCTTTTCAGAATTTTTCATTTCAATTGCCTGGTCACCCCAGTCCTTTGCAAGAGGTTGGGCTCCCCTTTTAATGGGAAGAGGAGGAGTGCAATGGTCAACCATTCAAAATACTGAATATTAAAAAGGTCAACAGAGTATGGCATGGCAATGTGAAAATGAGACAATGCAATCCCAGATACCTCCTCGCAGTGACAAAAATTGTAGCAAGAACAGAAAATGTCACAACACAAATCCATTTCCAGAAGGAATGTGGTGTGTGATAAGTGTGTCCTCACTGCGAAGTTCAGGCTGTGCTCCTGTGTTCCTGCAGCCTGTCCAAACCTCAGGGGAACAGGGCTGCATGGCTCACAGTCAAAGGGATTTAAGATCACAGAGTCACAGAGTCATGGAATGGTTTGGGCTGGAAAGGACCTTAAAGCTCATCTGGCTCCAACCCCCCACCATGGGCAGGGACACCTTCCAATAGACCAACTTGCTCAGAGCCTGAGATTTCCTCACAGTCAAATTGTGCTTGTGCAAATGATGTTGTTAAAGGGCCACAGAAACATGGCAAATGTGCAAATTCCACAATATTCTCTATTTCCTTGTCTCTGTGTGTTGAGCCATCCTGGGAACCTCCCTTCCTTACAAAGCAGAGGCAGAGGAGTTCACAGCTCAGCCTTTTCCCATCTTCAGACATCAGAGTGAAAATTAAAAAAGAAATAAAAAGCAAACCAGGCAATAAATCAATCAATCTAATGTGGGGGGGGGGGGGGGGAAGAACAATTCTGACTGGTTGTAAACTGTAAAATTTTTAGTGCAAATATAGGAATAAAGCATGAGTTTTTGTGTTCTGAGCCATCAGTGCTGGCCCCAGCTCCAGCCTGGTCCCAGTACAGCAGCTCCATCGCTGGATGAGGTGGCCAGAGCCAGGCAGAACTCCCCAGTTTAACCCCTTTCTTGGTTTGCTTTCCTTCTTTCTTTGTCAATATTCAGCAGCTCTTCATTTTCTTTTTAAAACATTTGAGAAGCTGAATGATATTTACAAAATCTCACTTGTAACATTTGTGGGGCTGATTGTAACTGCACAAACACCAAGTCTTTCCAGTGTCATAAAGATGTACTTCAGTAACTATTTATTTTGCCTTGAAGAGATAAGTCAGTCACACCAGAGTGTGATAAACAGAGATCTGAGGCCCCTGGCTGAAGGTGCCCTGTTGGCAAGCACCAGGCAAAGGCTACAAGGAATTGCTGTTTTTAAACATTCCAAACCCCAGAATTAACATAAATAAACTTCAGTTGGAAGTAGGACTTCTTCCCAACTGAGGCAGGAAGAATTAAGTCGCAGAGAAAGGAGCAGCATTATAGAGCAGAGGAAAGATGCTGTCTCAGCTGTGTGGAGTTGTCCATGGAACTGCAGAATCCCAGACTGGTTTGGGCTGGAAGGAATCTTACGGCTCATCTCATACAGCTCCCACTAGAGCAGGTTGCTCCAAGCCCTGTCCAGCCTGGCTGTTTGGATGAGGGGAGGGGACAGCAGCGTCCCTTGGCTGGTCCTCTCGGTGTGTTTGCAGAATGTCACCGTGAATGGTGACATCAAAACCACCAGAAGGGCTCCCAAAGCACCTCAGCTGTCCCGGTCACCCTGATCTGACGCTGTGATGAGGAGCCCAGAGGTGACAGCAGTGCAGGACCCGGGAGGGCTGAGCCACGGGTCCAGACAGAGCAGAGAAAGGGATTTCCTGAAGCCAAAGCAAGGGGAAATGGTCTTGGGACATAGGAATAGAGAGGTTGGAATGGAAAATGATTTTTAAAGATGCAATAAAACTAAAACGTGTGCGTGTGCACCCTGTGGAGAGCTAAGCCTGCGTGTGAGCCGGGGCTGTCGGTGGGCTCTGTTCCACTGCGAGAACTGGAGCTGCAGGGACGAGGCAGCTCCCACTCTCCTGGGGTGGGACTGTGCGACAAGGAGGAATTCTGTGCCAGTGCCGAGCTGGCAGTGAGGAGCAGCACTGGCACTGCAGGGTGGGGCCGAGGGCAGAGCAGGGCCAGGGCAGAGCCCCCAGCAGCACCAGGCCGTGCTCGAGCCTCGGGCCCGCGCCCCGCTGCCTGCCATGGACGTGGCACCTGAAGGGCTCTCGGTCACGGCCTGAAACCAGTACAGCTCCAGAGACGTGATTAGAGAAAGCCAAAACCAGAGCTGAAACAGCCCGTGCCTGCCCTCGCTCACATGAAATCCATTCCAACTCAGCACTTTCTGTGGTTCTGTGAAAAGTATTTCAGATGGGACAGACGTCCTGCCTGCTGGGGACAGGGAACAGCGTGGGGAGAGAGGCACTCCCTGCTATGCCAGCCACACTGGAGAAGTTCAGGTTCTTTTATATTAAATATACTTACCAGGGACTGCAGGTTCCCCAGCAAATACCATAAACCCCCCAAAGTAATAAAATAACGATGGAAAGAGGAACTTGGCTCATCACCCACTGCCACCCCTCTCCCTGAGGGATGCAGGAGGCACTCCTGCCTTCCCTGCAGGGCCGAGCAGGAACACTCCTCACCTAAATCTCTTTGGTCTATTTAGGGGTTTATGGGACAGAACCAACACTTCAGGCTCCATTTGCAAACTAATGTTCAGGAAATGCACATCCCCACTCTCTGCCAGGCTGAGGGAGGAGCCCTCCCGTGAGGCAGAGCCAGCCTGGAAGGGGAATGGAACAGGAGGTTCTGAAACACATCTTGAGAATACAAACCAGAGAAGTTTACACCCAAAGTGGTGGATATACAGGAGCTGAGTGCCCCTCTGCCCATCACAACTGGCTCATTCCCTCTGTCTGTGACAGCAGAACGTGTGGCATGTGCTGAGTTATGTGGATCTCCATTTATTCCTTACAGATTCTTTATATTCCTTATAGTTCCAGGTCCCCCTTGATCCATTTCAATCCCATTTTCCAGACTCAGCGCTGATGTTAGCCAAGTACTGTTATTTCAAAAACACAATTGCATTACTGACTCACCCTTCATTTCCTGTCATAATGATTGTAATAGTTATTTTCTCCATGATAAATATTATGTGGTGGTGTTTTTCTCTCTCCCAGGTATTTCTAGTTGCCTTTTTATTGTTTTAACTTCAAACTCTGATGTCACCAGCCACTACTCAGCTCCCCTGAGAGCACAGATCTGTTCGAGCAGCTTTAGGAGACTGGAGGAGAATAAGAACAGCCAGAGGTGTCCCTGAGAAGGGGGATGCCCGGGAGGAGGGAACCAGGCAGCCACAGAGTGGGGGCTGCCCATGGGGCTGCCTGGGGGGCTACCAGAGCATGGCTGGGGCTCACGGTGCCACACAGCCCCTGGCACCAGGGGGACTGGCTGTTCTCAGGGAAAAGCATCTCCCTGACCTTCTGCCAGCTCACTGTAGGGTCCTAGAGTGGTTTGGGTTGGGATGGACATTAAAGCCTGTCTTGTTCCACCCTCTGCCATGGGCAGGGACACCTTCCACTACCCCAGGCTGCTCCAAGCCCTGTCTGAGCTGGCATGTGACATTTCCAGGGATCAGGCAGCCACAGCTTCCCCTCAGTGACCTTCCCCTCAGAGGGAAGAATTTCTTCCCAGTACCCCACCTAACCCTGCCCTCAGTGGGTGGGAAGCCATTCCCCTTGTCCTGCCACTAGTGCCTGATGGAGAGTCCCTCTCCAGCTCCCCTGTAGGCTCTCTTTGGATCCAGGAAGGAATCTGAATTATGGGAGATTGGTTTAAGCTTCTCAGAGCCCCTTGAGAAGACTTCAGATCAGGCCTTTCTAAACCATTCCCCTGCTTCTCTGCTGGATGTTAATTATTACAGCTCGCAACTCAGGAATTTAGTTCTCAGTCACATCCTAGTTTTATTCTCAATACATCTGAATGGCAAATTATTCATTTGTTCTAATCACAGTGGGGTTAGGATCTTCGGTATGCAAGTGACAATATTAATTGCCTGGTGTGTGGTCTTCTGAAGAACAGAAGTTAGAAAGAATGATTCCACACCCCAAGTCATTAGGAGAAAAACTCAATTCATTATCTGGGTGTTATTATTACTAATGACATAGTAATAGACTCCATACTAACAATAAATATCTTTTTACCAGCTCAGTGTTTTACTTAATAGCCTTTTTAACTGGCAGCTGAAGGTTTGTGTCCCCCCAGCTGGCACCACGTGCACTGCCTCTCGTGGGAGCTGCCTCCTGCACGTCTCCAGAGTGAATCCTTTACTTTGCACTGGTGTCAGCCATGTCAGGTGATTTTTGGCCATTTCTGTGTGTTTTGGCAGGTGGTGTGCACTGAGGTCCTGGAGGACAGGGAGATAAGGCTGCCCAGCACCACTGCAGGGGCTGCCCTCCCAGCATCCCATCTCCTGTCCTGCTGTCCGCCTGGGGACTGAGGACACACTCTGACATTTCTGTACCTGTAGGGAACCCCACAGCACTGGAGCTGTTGGCAGAACCCAAATTTTCAAGCTTGTCTATGAGAAAGCTCTTCTGGAATGAACTCAGGGGACCTGAAAATACCAGGGCATGAAGCAGAATTTTTGGGTTTTTTTTTCATTAGGCTTGGTTTTGCCCCAGCAGAAAAGGGCTGTGCCCCTCTCCAGACCACCTCATTAAGCAGAGAAGGGGCTTTGTCCCCAGCACGGAAGTTAAACTCAGCTTTGTATAGTGGGGATTGGTGGATGGGTTTGGATAGACTTTGAGCCACTTAAGGCCAGGACATGCCCTCCCCATCTTCCCAACAAACCTCTCAGAGCACAGGACAAGATGCTCCAGAGACTTGCACGTCTCCTTCCCAGCTAATGCTGTTTTCAAGGGATCTGGACACCAGACCCTGGTGGAGCCCCCTGACTGCCCCACCCTGCACTCCTGCACCGAAATGAGAGGGACAAGGACAGGAGCACTGTCTGTTGATTTCCACTGGCAAGAAATGAATTCTCCTCCCTTCTGGCATTTAGGAGTGCTTTGTGTGGTGAGAACCTCTGGGGCTGCTCTGTCACCAGGGCTCCCACCCATGGAGTAGGCACTGTCTTGCTGCTGAGGGCCCTGCTGGAGAGCAGCCAGCTGGATCCCAAACCTCTGTTCCCATCTCAGAGGGAATCTGCTCTTGGAAAAACAATATTAAGAGACATTTCATTACTGTATCTTCTTATTTCCAGTCACAGGTATACATAGACAATTCTGGTGGTGCAGTGGAATACAAAATGATTTATTAATGACAGGAAAATCTGCACCCTTGGATATATCCCAGAGCAAGTTTGGAGTTATCAGCGGGGTCATTACCAGCTGTTCTATTAGCAAGACCAGGAAAATACATATTTTTACTTTAATTGAATTTCATATAAGTTGCAACCTGGCCTTTAACAGAGAGGCATCATTTGAATTTATCACAGAGCCAGGCATTTGGCTTTAGGCTCTTGCATTTTGTCTCCAGTGCTGCTGAAGACATTTTACCCCAATTGCATTCTGGCTTTGAATGCAGAAACTTTAACTAGAAAATCAGCACTTTTGCTTCGGTGTTTTCTAAGTCAGCTAAACCTGTGCCCAGCAGCGACCAAATGTCTGACATTTTGTGCTGGAAGTGGCTCAAGGTGTCCAGCAGCTCAGTGGGTGGCACAGGCTGTTCCATGCCCGGTGAAGAAGCCTCCCTCCCGGCGGCCCCTGGAGCTGGGATGGATCCTCATCTCTCATCGGCTCCAGCCAAGCCCTGGCTCCTCCACAGGCCCGGCACCCTCCCGAGCTGAAGGAGGGGAAAGGCCCGATTCACACTCCAGTCACACAGAAATTACAGCAGCTGACCTGGCACTTTTAGTAACAAAATTATGCCGTAGAAAAGCAAGTTAGTATTTTAAACACAGTGGAACTGTTTGCAATTTGTTTGTTTATAAAACAAATATCTACTTGGTATGGCATTACATTGTTGAATTACTTATTTACAGCTCCAAATACCTGTGTTATTAGTGCTGCCTGCTGTTGCAAACACCAGATTAATGTTCACTTATTTCTCCACTTAGGTTGTGGAGATTGTATTATGACTTCATCAATTGGCTTTGTTTTTTAAAGAAACTTATTTCAATCCAATTCCTTATGTCATGTTCCAGACAAATGAAAGCAAAGGGCCCCCCCATATTGTAGGTGAAATCTGTAATGCTGTGGCTCCGGAGTGACGCCTTAAACAATCAAACTAAATATGTCAGGGGACTTTTTAATACACTGCACTGATGAAGCAAGAGTATTAAATTTATTCAACCATGAAGAAGGCTTTGATTATCCTACACCTCAGCTGTGCTGGTATGTGTTGACCATGAGTGAAAAAAAATAGGAGAAAATGAAATGTGATTAGCTCCTGATGGGCTGAAATTCCTTTAATACGCGTAACAGGGAGGGAATTCATATTAACAGCTTCCATCAAGAATTTATTTTTTTCATATCTACTCCACAACACAATGAATCAGTGTCTCCAAAGGCTGATAACGTTCTTATCAATACCTGAATGGGAACAGGTGGGATGGCACAATTATTGCTGGTTTATTGTCTGCATTGTGCACAGCTCCCGAGCCCTGGAAATGCCCCCCCCCCCCCCCAATTTCACTCTGAAAACAGAAGTGACGGTTGTTTTTTGGCCATTTTTTTGTCAGTAGATTTGATTGAGCAGATTTGGAAAATTGATTAAGTTACAAGGTTTTAAAAATTATTTTTGAGCTGAAGCTTAACAAAAGCATATTTTTAAGAATAAAACAACCTGTAATGCACTGAGTGAGGCAAGATTTTATGCAAAAGGCATTGTCAGCAGCTGGAAAAATTATGAGGAAGTTTAAAGGCTAATTATTAATCACCTGGCTTTGGCAGCACCACAGAATTCATCTACCTGTGTCCTAGGGGGCTGCTGGATTTGCAAAGCTGCAAATGGTAGTTTATCTGAATTATTTTTAAGAAAGGTTCTGGCACCCACATGCACAGTGCCAACATTTACAACTGAATTATTACAACTCCATGTTTTACTTCTCTGCTGCCTCCGCACTTGTTTCCCACCTGCTCGTTGTCGGTGAGGGAGCACAGGAATTTTAACAGAATTCACAAAGAAGTGAGAAATCGAGTTTCAAATGCTCAGCATTGGTAATTTATATGTATCACTTGAGGAGGGAAAAGTGGTGTTTTCACAGGGAAACTTAGAGCCAGAAGAGAAAATAAAATTGCATTGTTGGGCACCATATTGGGGCCTGGCCATCCCTGGGGCTGCCCTTCCCGGGCCCGGTACCAGCACAGGGGCTCCACCTGTAATCACAGAGTCCCAGACTGCCCTGGGTTTGCAGGGACCTCAAAGCCCATCCCATCCCACCCCTGCCATGGGCAGGGACACCTCCCACTGTCCCAGGCTGCTCCCAGCCCCAATGTCCAGCCTGGCCTTGGGCACTGCCAGGGATCCAGGGGCAGCCCCAGCTGCTCTGGGCACCCTGTGCCAGGGCCTGCCCACAGGGAACCAACTCCTTCCCAATATCCCATCTGACCCTGCCCTCAGTTGGTAGGAAGCCATTCCCCCTTGTGCTGTCACTTGTAAATAGTCTCTCTATGAAAATGTGGAATTTCAGCTGGATGGGTGCTGGGATTTATGCAAATCCTACAACACCAAGCCGGCTGCTCCCTCCGATCCCCGTGTTTGACAGATGTGAGAGCTTGAGAGCTCGAGTATTTTAGTGGCGCTCATGCTGAAGATGATAAATGCAGTCTTCATCTGGCAACTTCAAGGTTCACTTTTTTTTTATTTGAAGAGGAACATGCATATGGTTAAAAACACAACATTAATAATCCTTCCCTGCAAGCAAGATTGATACACACAGCATAAATCCTCCTGCAGCTGACATGGCTTCTGGTAGACACAGAGTGTTTCTTTTGCCATCAATATTTGGGCTGAGGGTTGAAGTCCAAGTGAGGTTTTTTCCTTTCCCTTTTCAGAGGTGTGTGCTCCCAGCTGCACCCTGCTGATGCCTGCAGGCGCTGGGCAGCCCTGCCTCAGCAGCAGAGCAGTCTCTGAGATGTGCCACAGGATTCAGCACCGCAGGGATGAACTGAGGCACAAAATACTTCCTGGAGCACTTGAGTCCATGCAGGACTCGGAGGGGCCAGGGTCTCAGCAGCAGCAGTCCCACCTGCCTGGGCCCCGCATGTGAACAGCGTGATCTGGTGCCGAGCAGGAGAGGAGAGAGTTCTTCAGGACTCACTTTGTCCGTGCTTTATTTCCCAACAATAACAAAAAATTTCTTCCTTGTGTTTGTGAAGATGTCATTTAGGGTTTAATGAGGCTGCTGACCCCAGCACAGGGGCCCTGATCAGCAGGAGCAGCCAGGACTCCTCGTCTCACCCCTGTCTCGGGGCGTTATCCCATTATCCCACCTGCCGTTCATGGCAACTTCAGCCTTGGTACTGAGCCTTGAGCCCGGGTGGGCGGGAGAGATGTGGGAGCAGAAACCTCCAGCCCCAGTGTCGTGGTGTCCTGCACCATTCCACGCTGGTCCCCCTCAGACTGGGAGATACATCCAGGGATGCTTGTGTGAACAATCCTGGCACAGCAAAGAATCCCTGTCACTGCTGTGAAATGAGATATGCGGCCTTTACTATGCAAGAGACCTTTTTATCTCCCATTTTCTTACAGAAATTGTGAGTGTAGGGCTGTAAAAACATGGCCCCACCCACAGCAAGCTCAAATGGGAGCCGAGCCATTATTGAGCATGTGAAATAAATTTGGGGTATTGCAAGGAAACCGGGAAAAGACAAGACACACTGAGCATCAGACAGGAAAATGAACAAGTGCTGGGAGTGCAGCCTTGATGGAAGCCTCAGAGGTCTCTGTGTTCTCTGAGTTGAGTGCTGGCTGAAAGAGGGCTGGAGCTGCAAGCAAATAAATGCTCTCTTGTCATTTGGTTTCTCCTGTGTTCATGGAAACAAAAATTGCATTAAGAAATACCTGATCTCACTATCAATTTTGATTCCCCAGAGAACCCCAGACAGGGCTCTTGGCTTTGGCCTCACTGTTCAGTGCTCTGTGAAACATTCCATAGCCTGCCTGCTCCTTTTTCTCCTCACTCAGACATTGGATACCGGGTGAAAAACAGGAGTTTCGTATTTCCATAGCTCTTCATGATCCCACTGGGGAAAACACTGGGGGGAAGAGGATCAGCAGGAATCAGCCTCCAAGCAAAGGCTCAGGGATCGTCGTGGTGCTGCTCCCTTTGGAGCCACTTTTATATGTGCAGGAGAACAACAGGAATCTCTTGATTCATGAGAGACAAACCTCCATGATACTTTTTCCCAGTGCAATGGCAATTAAAGTGGGATGAGAATGGCTGCTTTGGAGAACCTCCCAGTGCCAGGGAAGGGTTTGTGCAGCTGCTGTCCTCTGGGTGGGTGGTGGCTGCTGCCCTGGAGTCCCCCTGGAATAAATATCAACAGGGATGTGCTGAGCAGGCTCTGGATCTCATGTCAGCTGCAAGGAACCCTGTTAATATTTCAGTAGGATTCAGACAAAAGCAGGGATGAAAAAATGAGAGGTTCACAGTGTCACAGAGGAATATTTGCTGATTGAGAGGCAGGCAGCTTTTTTTAAAAACTATGGGGGACATCATTTGCAACTCGTTCCCGAGAAGAGAGAAGTCCCATGACAGATTTCAAATCTTTGGCACAGCTTTATAACTTTATCAAAGAGAGGCATCAAAGCAAGAACTTTGTTCTGAAAAAAAAGGCAGAAAAATAATCTATAGAAACCACAACAAAATATAAGATCAGGGTAATCGTGTTGTGCCATCAAAAAGGTGCCATTTTTGTGCCTTTTGTGATGCTTTCCTTGTGACAGTTGGGTCTCAATGGCACAGTGAAAATAACTTGCTTGTCTTGTGATTGACAGGAAATTTAAATTCTTGCAAGCAAATGCCAGCAGGAAAACAATCTCAGCCCACATATTGCACACCTTAATGTGATACTGGATTTAACTGTCCTCCTTGGGAGTTAATGGGTAATTGGGCCCATATGGCACCCAAAAAAGTGCAAATTTGGGTTTTCAGCAGAAGAAGTCACCTGGGAAACTGTCCACATTTAGTTACTTATCAATATTCAATGCTATTGCCAAGACAAGATAAAGGCATAAGATGGAAACTCGAGAGCTTGAGATAACATAGGCTGAGAACTGCAGCAAGAGAGAATTAACTGCAGCAGCCCCTCCTCATATTGACCCGACCATCATAACAGAAATAAAGTCAACTGTTTTCTATAATAACAGCACTGAATAGTCCAGGGATGAACACTGTTAATGGTGTTGCCTTTTATAGTCTTTTTTTTTTTTGGTCTCTATGTGTTTGATTAAAAACCTTATCAGTATTTTTCTCTTCCCCTTTTTTTCTTTATTTCTTTCTTTGTAATCACCTTTCCATCAATTGTCTCTGGGCGGGTTGTCAGTGAAGGAGCAAGTGCATCTTGGATGCTGCTGGGAGTTCAGCTGGAAATGTTTGGTACCATAAAGCCGACCAAACTGACAGACAGGCAGCTCTTCCTGGCTCAAGGGTCAGTAGCTCCAGGGAGACATCCAAGAATGAGAAATGTCTTCTTGGAACCCAGGATGTGACCTGAGTGCTGTGTGGGGAGCGCTGGTGGACCGACATGACCAAGCTAATGGTCATCAATGCCCACCCCAGGCCTCGCTCCAGAGCAAGGGGCAGTGCTGCTGTTGCGATCACAGGAAGGCGGGGTCAGCCTTTCTCCTTTGCTTCCCTCCCACAAGAAGGAAAGAGGAAAGGAATGAAGCTAGAGTCATAGTAACTCTTGGCTGGTTATCAACACCCAGCTTGGCAATGACTCCTGTGGCACTCCTGGAGTATCAGCAAAGAGAGCACATCGCAGCAGGGAGTGTGCACTTACCCTCATTTCCTTAAAAATCACAGAACCACTAAGGTTGGAAAAACCTCTTCACACCATCAAGTCCAACCATTCCCCAAGCACTGCCAAGGCCACCACTGCCCCAAGTGCCCAAGTGCCACACATTATTTGTGGCAGAGATTTGCTCTCAAGGAGCAAATCCCTTCCCTGCCAGGCAATATCCTCTCCCTCTGATCCTCAGGTAAGGTTAATCCTCAGGAAGGTGTCTCCTCCTCGCTGCTGGCAATGGAGTGTTTTCTGCAGCTGCATCCTCTCTTTGCAAAGTCACATAACCTTGACAAAAAGGCAAAGAAATAATTTATTTATTTTATTTTGCTTTGAGCCAGCTTTGTCCAGGCACGACGGCCCCAATTTTAATTGATTATACTGCAATTTCCCTGAACTTCTCCAGCAAATATGACGCAGTGCTGCACCTCAAGCACCTGAGCAGGAACCTGTTCCAAAGACCTTATCATTCCCATTTATCACACATTCTTTTTGTGCATGTGTGTTTGGTATTTCACTCTTATCTCCCAGCCTGCTGCAATAAACCAGTATTTCTTAACAAGAGCCATTTTCAGGTTCAGACCTAATAAAAAGTCTGTTTCACACAAGGAGGCTGCTGGCCCTTCCTTTTCTCTGATGAAAGTTGTTATTGTTTTGCAGCTGAAGCAAACAGAAAGTGGTTTTGCCCATGCTTTAGTCACAGTCTGTCACTGATGAGAGGCTTGTTCCAGCACACGCAAGCAGCACATCTAAACATACACCAGAAAACAACGTTTTTCCTCTCCTTCAGAGGTCTGCCTGCCCCAGCGCAGGACCCTGGGGATGCACATCATCAACTCAGCGGTGAGACAGCTCCAGCCTCAGAGGTGCATTTGGCACTCCTGCAGCTGGAAAGGAGCATCCAGCCCCACTTCCCTACAGTGTGGCACTGGCACGGCTGCCCAGGGCACTGCTGGAGTCACCATTCCTGGGAGGGTTCAAAGAACGCGTGCAGGTGGCATGTGGGGACATGGTTTAAGGGTGACATGGTGGTGCTGCTGGGCTGATGGCTGGCCTCGCTGATCTCAGAGGGCTGCTCCAACCATAGTGACTGTGACTGCATGATCGTGCCCAGACACAAGTGCTGAACAGAGCCCCCAGCCCTGGCACCACAGGAAGGTTGTTTCTCAGTGACTCCTGGAGCAGACACGTGTGAGCTGCAGGCACTGCAGCCAGTGGTGCTGTTGCACTCCCCAGCACTGCTTTTCTCACAAACCCTTCATTCCCTGGCACCTGAGCCTCACACATCTGGCAAGGCAGGAGGATGGCAGCGGGACACACACGGGTCGTTCTTATACACACACCTGTGTGGGACGGCAAAGCTGAATGGGACTGAGGCATCCCATGTGGAAAAGACACCCCACAGAATGTCTTCTGTAAAGAAAAGTGAGTTTCCTTTTAAGTGGAGCAGTACCAATGTTTAATACACGCACACACATTGTCAGGAAGGTTTTGCTGTTCACACACACCTCTCATGTACATGCCAGGAGCTGTTGTTGTTAAAAACCTGTAATTTGGTTCTCCTTATGTCAAGGCCCAGTTTTAGATAAAATTCTAACAAATAATGTCATTTCTCTACTCATTTATTTTAGCAAATAATTTTAGGGATGACTGAATTCCATGCAGAGCACACTGCTACAATGTAACGGGATTAATTAAGAGATTTCAGATCTAAAAAGTGTTCAAACACATTACAGGACCAACTTGAGTCATGCACACAATTTCTTGGACTATTTTCTTCTCTTTCACAGGTCCTTGAGGGCAACTCTTGTGCAGAGCTGCCTTCCCCCAGCACTGGGAAAAGGAAATCCTGGCACATTCCAAAGAGGAGGAGCCTCCTGATGGTGAGGACAGGAGTTAATCAGGATGGTAATGCTCCCTCATTCCTCTTGCCTGTGAGGAGAAGCCCAGTCCCTTGGACAGGTGTCCCTTTGCTCTGTGTAGCCAGGACTCCTCTGAAGTGCTGATAAATGCTGGGCTCTGTTTGTGCTTCAGCTACAGCTGATTCAGGGGATTCAGATACTTCAAAGCTCTCTGTTGATTATTTTCTCCATGTTAGTTACATTTGAAAGTCAAATGATTTTTCAATGGAAAATTCTATTGTAATCTAAATCAGGTTTGTTTTAAAATATCAAATAAAGTTCAATAAAATTTTGGTTTCAAAATACTGAAATCAAGTATTTCAGTCAAGCGACACACTTTGTTTCAACAGTTTAAAAGGAATGTTTTTGATCTTCCATTCCCAAAGAGCTTGTCCAAGAGAAGCCATTAGTGCTTACACTTACAAAAATAAAGACTTTTGAAGATTATCATCATGACAACATTTCAATTTCATTAGCGCAAAATAGTTTTACTAATGCAAAATGACTTTAAGATGTGCTAGAAAATTTTATTTCTAATTTGAAGGTGGAAAATTAATGCACTGAAAATGAAAACAGATCCTGCAGATACATGGGAATTATCATTTGTTAAGCCCAAACCAAATTTTGCTTTAAAGTCAGAGATGATTCAAAACATTAGCACTAATTAGAGTAAAACCTGGGGATCCAAAGCAGCTATGCTCAAATAATTTAATTTACAATATTACTAAAATCATTAGGCTGATGATAAATGGGAACCCAACGGGCATCGAGTGGGAGCAGGGAAAGGATGTTCTTTAGGTTTGAGTAAATGCCTGTAGGAAAGGTCCCTCCTGCTGGGACACTGTCTGTGCCCAGGTGTGAGCCTCCACCAAAGAGACACCTGCAGAAGGTCAGGCTGAGACGGAGGGACAGAGATCTCTGCTCCCTTACAGATGCTGGGGCAGGGACCCTGCACCATGAGGACTGAGCTGTGTAAAGTCAGGATCACGGCCCCTCAGATCTGCTGCAGCTGGAATTAACAAGCATGGTGAAACAGTCCAGGATAAATAAAGTCCTTTTCTCGACCCATGCGCACTGATCCAAAAGCCAAACCCCCTCTTCCTGAGATTTCTGCAGTGCAGTCTGCAAATTTCATTTAAACAAGTGTTTCCAAGAAATTTCATAGTGGGAAGGGACATTGCTCCAACTAAAGTGATCACACTGACAGTGTCTGAAACCAGCCGACTGCCCTTGGGTCTTTACTGAGCCAACCCATGACAAATCTGGCCCCTGGTGCTCCTCCTGCTCAGCCCAATATTGCACGAGAAGTTTTGTGTGCCCAGGGCCCGTCTGGGCACAGCACAGGGCAGAGTCATCCCGGGGCAGAGACACATTCCCAGGAAGCGAAATAATTCCAGCAATACAGTAAACACAACGTTGCTTTAATCTGACCTTCAAAATCTTGCATCTACTTGAATAATGAAGAATTATTTTTTAAATATTAAGCCATATATCTTTAACCAGAAGTTCCCAGTACTACCTTTTCTCAGAGACTGCCCTGTGGGCTTTGCTGTTCAGGTGGCCTCTAAGGGTTATTGACAAAGATGGGATGTAACATTTCTATCAAGTGTTTATTTGCAAAGGCACTGAATCCTCTAAACGAAACAGCAGACGGTGTTTATTAATCTGAAACGCTTTACAACATTTTGGTTTGAAAAGGCAGCAAACAGTTTCTCCAGGATGGGTTTTTCTAGTGAAAATGTTGATAATGATTTTTTTTTCCTTTTTTCAGAATCGCATTTTCCTCACAAGGGGAATGTAGTCTTTTAAATGTATGTTGTATTCCTGTTAAATGCATTTCAGGAACAGTGTGTGCACATGAAAGGGCTCCTCTGCACTGAGATGTGTCACTTGTTATATCCAAGGACAGGCAAGAGTCTCCAAAGTGCTCCAGCTGGCAGCTCCAATCCCTGATATTCCATATTTCAGTGTGCCTCCTGGCGTGCCCAGTGCGAAGGGTGACACGCTGGCCTAAGTGGCTGTGGTATCTGTGGAGGGGAGCTGAGCAGCTGCCCAGAGCAGGGCTGGAAATCCCCCGGGGAGGTGGCGGTGCCGCGGTGCCACAGGCACAGCCACGGGAGGCTGCGGCTCCCACGCCCGCCCAGGAGCCAGGCTGGTACTGGGAACTGAGCCCCAGCTTCCCAGGAAGGCACTGGGAGTGTCCTAACATAGTTAACAGCTGGAACCTTGAGTTCCTAGAACCTCACTGATTCAGGAAAACGTGTCCTGTGTGTCTGCAGAACACAAATCACACCTGGCAGCAGCTCATGAGCTCTCTGGAACCTCACAGTGCTCCTCATGTCAGGTAAGGAATGGGGTAAGGAATGGGAGTGACGTGTGTACATCTGGGCTGAGGGGTGGGGGAGAGCAGAGGTTTGGGAGTCAGAGGTGGTGCCTGACCTTCCTCTCAGCCCTGCTGTGTTTGCACAGCCCATGTCACCTGCAGGGATGGACATCAGGAGGACCAGGCCTCTCTTGGATAGCAGCTCGCTGCCTTTCCTGGCCAGCTGCTTGGAAAACAATCCCAGTTTTCTAAAACACACCATGGCCAAGCTGTGTCCAGGAGGTTCTTCCTGCCCAGGGTTCGCCACCCCAAAGGCTCAGGTGAGGGCACAACTGGTCCTCCTGCCCTGGTGGATCCATAAACCACTTGTTTCCTCCAAGCACCTGTGACTGATGTCAAGAGATAATTCTTCCCTTATCCTTTAAATCCTTCTACCTACAGAAAGTGACAGCTGCTGATGAAATGACAGTGTGAGCCAACCAGTGATGGCTGCGGGCTGTCAGCTGGGATAACTGGAGGGCTCGGAAGGTTTAACTTCAATTTGAAATGATTTTACATGGGAAAACCATGAGCGATAGGGTTATAACCACAGCTGACAAATGTGACCACATCACTTCATGTTTGCTTCTTGTTAACTAACTCTTCACCTTTCTTCCTTTTAATATCACATACACTGTTGGAATCCTATTTCACTTTAGATCTTCCAGATTGCTGGGGAAGAGATGCTCCCAGCGTTTGCCTTTTGCAGAGCAACAAACCCAGAGATTCTCCAGCTGACACTGCTCTCTGCAAACAGCAACGCACTGCCTTGATTTAAGCTCTAAAATGGGTAAGCACAATCACCCACGGCAATGGCAAATACACCTGAAATGTAGTGCAGCTGGAATTGCCAGAGGATGGAAATGTACCATCCTCTGACCAGACTGGTCAACCTTGCCATAAATTCTGTATTTTTTGAAGTTCACTGAAGTAGAATTTTACCATGTGCCATCCAGGTGGGCAGGTGTGCTGCTGGAAGTCAGGAAGCGCCACTGCAGAGGTTGGCTTTGGTCCTGGCAGAGCAGCTCCCTGCTCCAAGAGGGAACTCAGAGAGGGCTCAGAGCGGGGCTCAGCCCGACATTGCCAGCATGGCACAGAGTCCCCTCCCATTTGTCACAGGGCCTGTGTCCCCCTCCCTGCCTGCAGCCTCCACTGGCTCCAGGAAAGTTGGGGAAAAGAAAGAAACAACCCAGTGAATGTCACCATTCTCAGCTGGGGACACAGTGGAAAAGGTTTGGTTTGGTGGACCTTACTGGGGATTGTCTATCTGGTTTCTTCAATTTTGCAAGAGGAGGATTTTTATTATAGAGTAATGTGAGCTCAGGAGCTTTGAAAGTGAGCAGCATGTGAGCCTTCACCACGTTTCCTTGTCTCAGAGTGCCCATCCCTTTACTTTTCTCTCATGACTCCTTAGCTAACATGACATTAATTGTGATTGGAAAATGATTGAGCCTGTGAATTTTGAGACTGCTCTCACTTCAAAATGTAGCAAGTACTGCTCTGATTAGATTGCTCTCTCCTTTCATTGCTGAACAACTCGAAGCTTAAAAGAATTTAGAAGTGAGTAATATTTGTGCTGAGAGACTCTTTCCCGCACACTGGTGAATACATGTATGAAAGACAGACCTGCTCTTACTGACACCCAGAGCGAGCTCTGCCTTTGCGTTCAGAGAGGGGCAATGAAGCTGGTGAAGGGCCTCAGTTCTCTTTCTTGAAAACCAATCACAGAGAAATCACAGAATCACTGAGGTTGGAAAAACCCTCCAGGATCACCGAGCCCAGTCTGTGCCTGATCCCCCCCGTTGTCCCCAGCCCAGAGCCCTGAGTGCCACCTCCAGCCCTTCCTGGGACACCTCCAGGGATGGGCACTCCAAACCTCCCTGGGCAGCCCCTGCCAAGGCCTGGCCACCCTTTCCATGCAGAAATTCCTGCTGCTGTCCACTCTGAGCCTCCCCAGCCCAGCCTGAGGCCGTTCCCTCTCCTCCTGTCCCTGTTCCCTGCCAGCAGAGCCCGACCCCCCCGGCTGCCCCCTCCTGTCAGGGACTTGTGCAGAGCCACAAGGTCCCCCCGGAGCCTCCTTTGCTCCAGCCTGAGCCCCTTTCCCAGCTCCCTCAGCCGCTCCTGGGGCTCCAGCCCCTTCCCAGCTCCCTCAGCCTCTCCTGGGGCTCCAGCCCCTTCCCCAGCTCCGTTCTCTGCCCTGGACACACTCCAGCACCTCTGTATGTTGCAGAGAAAGCAATTTGCTATATTAACCCTAATTAATGTTAGATGAGCACAATAATTTACTCTCCAGAGGGTGAAAAGCAGTAAAGCTGCATTTCACTGCAGAGCACTCTGCCAATGTCCATCAGGTGACCTAGCAGTGCATTGCAGGGAGATGAATTTGATTTGTTAAAAACACTTTTTTGTTAGTGAATAACAGTGTTGGGAAGGGAGAGGCTTCCAGAGGAGGCCCTTCCTCTGCAGGTGTTGCCTTACCCCCTCGGTTTCCAGCGCATGACAAAGACCAGAGACCACTTTTAAGATGCATAATTATGCCTTGTCCTTTAATTGGTGAAGAATCTTTGTAATTGTGCAAAGTTCATAACTCATGACCTTGAGCTCAGCTGTGCTCAGGAAAGTTGGGAAGGAGCAGGGACGCTGCTGCCCACCACAGAGAGCAGAACAGCCACACCCTGGGCCCAAACCACCCCTGGAGCCACCCCAGGAATGTGGACCAGCAGCTGTGTCTGGGTGATTCCCATCAGACAAAAATGTGTGTCCAGAACTAGAGCACAACTTCCCAGGAAAACTGGCAGCAATTCCCATGCTGGGGCAACACCCCTAAAAACTCTTCCCCCAGTGGGGCCGCAGTGCAGGGTGGGCACTGGCTGTCAGAGCAGATCTGCAGCTGCTGCAGTGGGGATTGACAGAACTGTCCTAAAACACTTTGCTTAGAAAAATTAATAACTCTCCTTTTAAGTCCTCTTTCTAGAGCCTGCACAACTTCAATTGAAATGATAATTTTAAGAATTAAAATACAGCAGAGAAACAGCAACGACTTTATCAAATTATAAGTAGAGAGAGAACGTGTTTGCCTTCAACCTTTATAGTGAAAATTATTTTCATATTTAAAAAAATCAAATAACTGTTTCTGTATTCCTGGGGTTTTAAAGAAGTAATGAGTAGTAAACTCCAGCAATTATTCCCATACATTATTAAATGTCACTGTTAAACAACTGCACTTTCTGAAAAGGAAGAGGCATCAATTCAGGGAGGAAACTTCGGGCTGATTTCACACTCCTTCCCTGTGATGCCTTGATAATTTTATGCACAGCATCAGCAATAAAAGTAGAGTTTTCTTGATATCTGTTTGACTATGAGTTTAACTGAAAAGCTTTAATACCATCTTGTGTGTTAATTCAAGCAGCAAAACCCCCTTTTGAGCTCCTAAATGATACAAAATCAGATCTATTATCACATTTCAAACACAATATTCACTGACATGAAAGGATTTGTGTTGCTTTACCCATCCACTATCTCAGAGCTTGCAGTTGTCTTTATCCTCAGCAACAATTACTCCAGCAAGGGCAGCTTTAGTGAAATGTCACACTTTAAACCCAAGATCAAATATCCAAGGTGAAACTGCCCAGATCCTTTGGAGGGTCAGGGGAAAAGATACCTTTGGGGTTTTCTGTCAAATGCTTTATTATTTCTGGTAGGACCTAAAGGATAACCACAGTGCCAACATGTTTTATTTATTATATTTATATCCAAGTGAGTGTGTTGTTATTCCTACTTACAATTTGACATGTTAAACCCTACGCTAACAGGAAATCAAAAATGCAATAAATTGTGATCCAGTACAAAATCTTAGAAATTAACATAAACCCTATTTTTTCCTAATAAAAATTGTGCTTATTTTACTCCTAATTCCTGCTTTTCTGCGATTTCCCATCCATCTGTGCACAAGGATGCCAACTGCTCTCACCCTGCGAGTTCAAAGCCAGGCAGCTGTGGGAGTTGCTGGGGTGGCCACGGGAAACCCAGTTGGCTTCACAGGTCCCTGGCAGGGTTTTACAGCAATTAGGGGGCAGGATGCTTCCAGAGGTATGCATCTCCATCAAGACACTGACACAAAACATCCACTAAAATGAGGCAAGTTTTATAAAATTATTGTCTGAGAGAGCACAGATCTCCTGAAAGGAGGCGATGGCGAGGCGGGGGTCGCGCTCTTCTCCCAGGGGACAAGCGACAGGACAAGGAGAAGCAGCTGCAGGTTGCACTGGGGAGGTTCAGGTTGGATATTTGGGAAAACTTCTTCACGAGAAGGCTGGTTAGGCATTGGAACAGACTGCCCAGGGCGGGGCAGGGGTCACCGTCCCCCGAGGTGCTCTATGAACACGCAGGCGTGGCACTTCATTGTCAGGGTTAGTGGACACGGTGGTGATAGGTCAGAGGTTGGACCTGAGGATCCTGGAGGCGTTTCCCAACCTCGGCAATCCCGTGTTTGTGTGAGATACCCCCAGGAGAGCCATCTGCAAGCAGGAGAGGGAGTTTTCCCAGTAACACAGGGACAGTTTGTCTCAAGCCTCACTTATAAATTAAGGAGAAACTTATAACACCCCCAGAAGGTGGTGGTAGCTGAGATTCAGGCGATCACAGCCTGCTGGTGATAACAGGTGTTGTTAAGATGAAGTCCAGGCTTTATAACGTAAACAAATCATTAAAATTGTGGAAACAGTTATAATCCATTTTATAAAAACATCCTGAAGTCCTCCAGAGGTCACTCACTGTATGGTATGATCAGGAAAGGAAGTGACAGTGCCTAAAAAATACCAGGCAAAGAATCTTCAACTGACCTACAGGAAAACTGCAGAGATTTTCACGGAAATAAAATGGGATAAAGGGAAAATTAATAGCGTGGGGGCTAGAGACTCAGAATAATATTAAGCCAATAAGAAAAACCAGTATCTAGCAAGAATCAGAACAGCAAAACCTACTTTTCTAAATAATACACCGAGGAAGTGCAATATAAATAATGCTAGTCAGGGAGGGTGTACTGGAAATTGATCCTGTCAAGCCGAATTGACATCTTCTTTTAATGAGGTGATGAGCTTGGTTGATAAAGGTAATAGTGTTGTGGTAATGGGTGTCTGTACAGCATCTGAATTGTACCACGTCACATTTTAATTAAGCAAGCAGAACAATATAAGGTGCAGATAATAAACAAGCCGAGCGCTAACAAGGAGCGTGCGGCGGCTCTGGCCGTGGCTCTGTGAATCCCAAACACTCTCACTCCAGACACTCTGGCTGCCTTGCTACAGCAGCTCACATCAGCTGCTGCATATGCCCTTCCCAGCCTCCTGCTCCCTGTGTCACAGCATTGGGGCAGCGCTTTTAAACTCCAGATAGCAGGAGAAACGCTTTTCTGTGCTCTCTCCATCTCAGATGCCCCTATTGTACGCAGCTTTTCCTTTCTTTCCTTTTTTTTCCCAAAGCAATGTATGCTCTCTGCTTCTGGTTGTTTGAACTGCATTTCCCCAAGTCCAGTGGATTTGTGATGTTTATCCCTTGTTGGTTTTAACAGCAGAGGATCCACTCTTTTATTCCTTCAGTCTTTGCTCTGCAGATCATTCCTGTCACAGCCATGCCAACCGGACTGCTGGAGCAGTGTGGTGGGAAAGTAGAAGAGGGGTCCCAGGAGGAGGCTGGTACACCAGGGATGATTGCCAGCACTGTGCTCTGGGCCTGGTTTTCTGATCTGCCCCCAGCACTGCTTCTCCGTGCTCTCTTCCATCCATCCTGACACCTGCACTGATTTTCTCTGAACTCCTGCACTCCGGAGTCCTCAGCATCTCAGTGCTCTCAGACATCTGCAATTTGCTCTTTGGTCCGGAGCCAGGAGTTTCCTTCTCCTCTCCCATCCTGGAGAACCCTTCCTGGGGCTGTCAGTGAGGGGCACTGCTGTGGCAGCTGTGCTAGTGTTGGATGGGATACCAGTGATGTAGGTTTGGGATGGGCGACTTCCCATAGCACAACGACGGGATTGTCTCTGGGCACCAGAACCCCCCTGACAAACCCGGAGGTTCCACTTGGCTGCCACGGGGGTTGTAGCCTCAGCTTGCCTTGGCACTGTGAGGTGGGAATCTCTGCTGAGCAGAGCAGGGCTCTGCTGGCTGCTGAGAAGGGCAGGGGAACACGTGTTGTTATTATTTTCCTCAAGGGAGAAGTCTAGAGTGAACACAGAGAGGAAGCAAGAGAGGAATGTGTGGGGAACACGGTGTGGCTAATTTTTCCCTCTCTGCTTTGTTTTGTTTTAGGCAGCGACCCTTGTCTGACAGCACTGCTCTGGCCATGAAAGGCATTGAACACAGACAGTGCTCACATGGTGATTTTGATAGTGTACAATATCCTTAATAACATATTCATTTAGTGTTTGATTGATGTGAAGTTATTTCATCTTCTGGCTGGCTGTTTTCAGACAATGAGCATGAATCAGAATCTATGATTATGGCAATCCATTAGACATACCCCAGCCTTCTGTGTCTCCCATTCTGAAGGCTTTCTTAACACACTCACACTTATATTTATAAATACACATGTAGCACTGTGTATTTATTAAATTGAATATAGATATATATTAACATATATTTAATTTAATATATATGTATTTATGTAGGTATAAATGCACACAAGCACTGGTGTCAGTTCTGGGTGCCAGAGCAGCCCTGCAGAAATGCAGAGACCCTGCATCCCTGGAATTGTCCAAGGCTGGGTTGGATGGGGCTTGGAGCAACCTGGGATAGTGGAAGGTGTTGGGGGGAGCTGGAACTGGATGGACCTTCAGGTCCCCCCCAGCCAAGGCCGTTCTGTGACTCTGTGATCCAGTGCAAAATGTCAGGCAGGGATGTATGGGAAGCACTGTGAATATGTAGGAAGGTTTCATTCCATCAACAGCACATGTGACTCCTCAATAAAATCAAAGTGCTGTCACTTTAGGGTGTGCAGCAAAAGGTGGGTAAGAAATTGGGATGTGCATTGCTGTAACAGACAGGACATAACTGCCCTTAGCACCAAAATGCAAGTTACAGTCTTGCTGCAATGAAAATAATCAGCCTGGGATTTGTAGGAGAGGAGCAGCCATTCCTCCTCGACGATCAAGTGCCCGACTCAGAGCTCCTGTAGTGACTGATCTGCAGAGACATTTCTGGAAACCTGACTGCATTCCAAGCTTGGCATCTAAAAGCTGGAACACCCCAAACTACAGCTGATCTTGGTAAATGCTGTCCTTAAGGACTCTGGCAAAAATTAGGAACAGTGTGAAGGTCTAATTTTCTGAATGACAGAGTAAATCATAACTGGAGGCAGTTGCTTAATTAAGGCTGTGCGACTAAATGACTTCTCAGTGTTCTGGCAGTTCCAAGAAAGCCAGAAGTCATTTCAGGTCAAACAAAATGGTTCATTTAACCTAGAGCAAGTTCATGACGCTTCATGGCCACCAATATGTTTTTGTCTATCCAAACCCCAATATTCCCTTTCCAGCTACAAGTTCCTGGGGCAGGACAGTGGGGGAGGCTGAGCCTGAGTCGTGGTCTCTGCTTGCAAAAAAGGGAGGTCACGGAGACTCTTCCTGGGCAAACAGACAATGAGATATAAGTAATCACTAATTTCTTGTTAATAAATCATTATTGAGGACTTTTTAGGAAGAAAAATGTGCAAGGGCTTCTACTTGAAATATTGAAGGAATTAAAGAAATAACTGACATCCAATTTTGGAATCCCTTTAAGCGTCAGGGATGTGTTTGGCTCTCACACACACCCACCTGCCACCCCTCCATCCTCCATCCCTGCCAGCCTGGCAGCAGATGACTGCAACCAAAAGCGGGGTTTGATCTGCTCAGTAATGGCTTATTCACAAAACCCGCTCCATATAAATCATGTTCTGTGAGTTCGGAACGGCTTTGCAAGTTCCTGCACCTGATGCAGAGTGTGGGAAGGGGCAGTGAGGTCCCCAGTGCTCCCCTTGCCTGGCAGATGGGATGAGGATGCTCTGGGCTGTGCCCAGACGGGTGCCCCGTCTTGCAGGGTCTGGACTTGCCTTTCAGACTTGGCCAGGCATTTCTGCTGGTGTCAGTGCTCTCTTTGGGCTGTAGAGGATAAAATGGAAACCAGGCAGATTGTCCTATAAAAAAGCACAGATGGGGAACCTATACTTAGTCAACAAACAAATAAAAAGGGTAGGGAGAGGTGCTCACATGTGAAAAGAGAGGTGTTTGTGATGTCTGGCTTAGCAGTGCTCTTTATTCCTGGGCAAATGCCGTGGCCAGCTGATGTCAGCTGCCTGCACCGGATAAAATCTGACTTGGAGATAAATGGAAAATCTTACACATCCCAGTGACAGCGGTAACACCTCTGGAGAGAGGCCGAAGCTGGCAAGACTCACGGGTGACCCCAATAAATGTCTCATGATTAAACTGTTGCTTTGGAGCCATCCCATTTCCAGGCTCAGCCGAACATTCTGCTGCCCTTGGCTTCCCGATGAGTTGGAGGAGGGGGGAGGAATTCCCAAATAACCCCCTATTCCCGTCTCCCTGACAGGCAGTGCGGTGTTCAGCGGTCTATCCATCTCCTCTCAGACCATTATTGCGCTGCACCCGGCGGGCGTCCCTCGCCTGCTACTGCAGCAGCCCCGTGTCCTCTGCCTCTCATCCAGCGGCTCGGGAGGAGCGGCCGCGCTATATTTAGAGCCAGCCGCCTCCCAGCACCATCTTCACACTTGAAAGCACAGGATGAACTGAAGAGAAGTGTTTTCATTTTAAACAGTTGCAGAATCCGAGTTTCCAGAACGCTCCGGCAGCAGCTCCGCCGGCTGTTGGGGTTCGCACCCCGGCAGGTGTGAGAGCCGAGGGGTGAGCAGCTCCTCCACAGAGCTGCTGCTACACTGGAGGGGAGTGAGAGAGGAGAAAACCAGGAGCAGAGCAGCAAGCAGTGCTCTTCCTGGGGAGAATTCCCGATTCCACACCCCTCCTCTGCTCACTGCCGGGGATTATTTCATGTTTTTCCCATCAGTGATGTGATCCGATTGACCTCACCTCCGAGAAACTGCTCCCTCAGAAGAGCAGACACGTTGTCATTGACTTTAAATAACTCCGAACACTGTACAAAAATGGCATGTGTTGCTATAAATAGATCTCACACCTTTCTAACAGTCAAAGGCTCCATTTTTAAGAGCTTTACTTCTTTTTTTTCTCCAAAAATCAGTGATCTGAAGGTCAATTTTAATTTCCTGTGCACATCAAATGAACTCATCCCCTCTCAACCAGTCACTTGTGGCTGCAGGGCGGACCAACATAATTCTATTTCCACCCTAATTCAGCAAACTTATTTTTCATGAGCTTAAGTCTCATTGACTTCAGTGGACACTGAGCATTACCTTAAATTATTAATGCAGTTAAGTCATAGACCGAAATGAAACCCTGGTCAGGAATATTTAGAGCCACTTGCATGAACCCCTCAGGTATGGAAGAATCAGTGCAAATCGTGGATGTCATGGAAACAGAATTTTTTTTCTCAGGGTGTTTTACAGGGGTGGGGATTTTTGTTGCTTTTGGAAAGAGAAGCAAAAGGGGTCTGAGGGATGAGAGCACAAACTTAATTTTGTGAGCTTAGTCAACCCCTTTGACAAAACAAAGAACTTCCCACAAAAATTAAATGTACAGCCAGGAGATGGCAAAAAAGCTGAATTTATGGTATGTGACAGGAATGTGATTTCTCAGGATAAGGATAAATAAAATTTTAGAATATTTCAGCATTTCTGAAATGTATCATTACAAACTCCGTGCATTCCACGTTTTCTGGAATCACGTGTTGAGTGCATACGCTCCCATGGCTCACACACAAACAGCTCCTTACTCTTTTCATTTTTATGTACTCACATGATAGCACTGAAATAAAATTTCAAATTCACATATCTTTACTACATCAAACTTGAAATTGCACCTAAAGGATGGCTGTGACAGATTAATGGCACCAGCACTTGTGGTGAGGATATGAAAAGTGATATTCTCGCCTATATCCCATGTGCATATTTATATGGAGAATGCCATAAATATCCTTTGGAGATGCTGGCTTGTCTGCACGGCTGCTCTTCCCAGGCCACACTAAATGGATTTACGTCACGTCCCAGTCGCCTTCTCACCCCCAGCCTGTGCAACAAAGAGACCCAGGGCTTGTGTGGCTGCACCCCACTCCCAGAAACCACATCTAGTTTTCAAAATTTTTACCTTTTGCATGAAAAACCGAATGTGCTGCTCTGCGCCAGGCAGGAGAGACACTCAGTTTTGGGCAAGAAGCTCTTCTGGTCAGTTGTTCACTTCTCAAGCAGCAGTGTTTTGTCACAAACTCATTTTCCAAAGCACTCCCTATATGTTAGTCCTAAATTTTACGTGCTGAATCTAAAACAGACTAATTTGACAAAATTAAGGTACCTAAAGAGAGAAGCAGAAAGAAAAACAACTTCAAGGGATGTGTGAGTTAACCTCAGCCATTTCCCACTTTAACTTAAACCCTCATTTAGCTCCTAGACTTGTCACATCAGTGTGACCTCAATTAAACCCATTTATTCCTCTTACACAGCCCCTCTGCATTTGCCTCTTTGTTTTATTGTGCAAGCTGAGAGAGGATAAAGAATAATTCCAATTATTCGCTGTGTGTGCCGGCGGATTAAGGATGACATATGGCCTGGTGGAGGGTGTCTGGGGGAAAAGGGCCAGCAAAGGGGACTCTGGAAAGCCTCTCCCTGTCCTCAGGCACCGCTGCCTGTGCCAAGTGCCAGAGCCTGGGCTGCTGCACTGACTGCAAACGGGGGCAGTGACCACGGTGGCCTGAGAGGCAGAGCTGTGATGGTCATCAAGGGGGGACGTGTCTGCTGAGCCTCTTGTCGCCAGCGGGCTGCGGGGCCAGACCTGCCCTGGGCACATGGCAGCTGCTGCTGCTCTGCCTGGTGCCGAGCCCCAGCAGCGCCCCAGGGCTGCCGTGCTCTAACCTATCCCACATCCATCTACCTTCACACACTGACAGCAGAAGAGTTTCAGCCTCTTTGCCTACCAAAGGAATAAATTCAGGGTCTGTCAGTGGCACGTCACAGTGCACACTCCACAATACTTAATTTTTAAACAGGTTTTCTACATAAAAACATTTTAGTTCTAATACTGTATTTTTACCCTGATTTCCTCATTAGGTGTGCTGAAAAACAGCAGCTCTGACACTGCCCTAGTATAGAAGACACTGTAATGACACAAGCAAATCTAAAAGGCTTTTAGAAGCCACCCCAAAGCAGCTTCTTTTAATATAAAACAGCAGAGACCCACCAACAGAGTCATTGTGATTTATGCCGGCTGCAATTCTGGCCCACACTATTTAACGGCTTTTATTAAATATTTAATTATCCTTTTGAATACTTTCCTTGATCTCTGCCCTTTTCTCCTGGGATGGGTTCCCAGGCAGCCAGCACTGACACTACTTCTATGAGAATATTAAATGTTTATAGTGATTTTTATATGGGATGATCTCAAAGTGCTTAACACAGTGAAAGGATTAGTCACCTCACCTTTGAAATGGAACACGTCCTCCTCACTGCTCGGAAAACATTATTTACTGCAAGTTTTTCAGGACAGAACTAAGAATAAGGGGGAAATGTATCTCCAGAGCCAGAGGTGAATCATTCAAGCGTGACTCTGGCCAGGACAGCGAGGTCAGGCTCTGTGCTCACTGCAGGGAGATGCCATTCCATCCCTGAGTATGGACCTGCAGCCCACCTGGCTCTGCTCTGCCAAGCAGCTGAGGAGGGTCCAACCACCACAGAATCACAGAATGTGCTGAGGTGGAAGGGACCCACAAGGATCATTGATTCCAGCTCCTGGACCCGACTCTGGGTCTTTTGCATTGTTGTGGCTCGGGCTTGGTCTGAGGCTAAATGATGCAATGTCCTAAATGTGTGGTTTTCCTCCTTTTTCAGCTGTAATTTACTACTTTGAGTTTAACTGAGATGCTGTATTTCTTTTTTTTATACAAGCCAACATCTTCCAAGAGTGCCCAATTAAAAGAAGAATCATTTTTCTGCAGGCACAAACTGCAGTGACCGTGGTGGCTGTGAGAGGCTCCCCTCAGCCCCGTCCTTCTGGCTGCCCAGGGGACACCACCCAGCTCCCCTTGGCGAAGAACCTGAACGTCTCTGGGGATGACCCAGGCCTGAAGCTGTGTGTCAGGGGTGGTTTGGCACGTGCTGTGCTCTGGTACCGTGCAGTCAGGGGTCTTGTGTTGGAGTAGTCGTTTATTACTATCACAGAATCATGAAGGTAAGATCAGCTCAGCTGGTCAGAGCCGGTGCTGGTAACACCAGTGGCTCTACCCGTGCATGGGCCGCTCACTGAAGAGCTGGGCTTGATGATCCTTGTGGGTCCCTTCCAACTCAGAATATTCTGTGAATTTGGGTTGGAAGGGACCTTTAAAGGTCTTCTAGTCCCAACCTCCCTGACATGGGCAGTTCTTGTCTTGCCCTGGTTTTCCATAGAGTGTTCCAGAAACCCAAGAAGTCTCTTCGGGAGCTGAAATGCAATTTGGCTCCTGGAATGTCCTCATATTTTATTTAAACAACAAAATGGATCTTAATTTTTGATATGCACAATACATATTGATAGGCCAGGATGCTGAGGAGAAAGTGCTTTCTGTTTTCAGCAAGGAGACCTGTGGGTAGGAGGTGGGTGTGGGTGGGCTTACGTGGGACCTTCCAGCTGGGCACGAACCCTCCTGCAGCCATCGGGACACTCATTCCTTGGTGCCTGCCCCTCACACGGCACCATCATGGGAGAGACACCACTGTCGTCCCTTGTCCTTGTCCTCTGAGGTCTCTAGGACAGGCTAAATGACATGGAATCGTGAAATCATTAAGGTTTGAAAAGACTCCCAACATCTTCAAGTCCAGTCTTTGACAAATACCCGCATGCCCACTAAACCCTGGCACAAAGTGCAATGTCTGCTTGCTTTGGTCCCCTTCCAGGGACGGTGACTCCGCCACTGCCCTGGGCAGCCCTTCCTATGCTCGGCTACTCTTGCAGTGAACGAGTTGCAACTATTTTGAAGATGCTGCTGCTTTAATTCTGCAGCATGCAGCAGAAGGGTGAAATCCCAGCCGAGCCGGCGTCTCAGGCACGTGCTGGTCTGGCTGGAGCCCCCGCCATCCGTTTCCATGGCACTGCACGCTGACACCGAGAAATCAATGCTGACAAATGACTTGCTTTGCTAAACCTGCAGTGGTTTAACATTAAAAACGTGGGGAGACAACACGTGATGAAAGCCACGGAGTCCGGCCAGGGGAATCCAAACAGGCTGTGCTTCCCACTCAGGAGCAAAGCCGTGCTGAACAGAGCAAATGGGCTTTACTTCCACAGAGAAAGTGCTGAAGGAACAGGAATCAGAGCTGCACAGGGAAGATCAATTGAAATACACTTATTTCCTTCCACGCAGCCATGAGCTTTGACTCTGTGCAGACACAAACACGTATTTACTGCGCTGAATAAACTCATAAATTATTCTTTAACTGCAAGAAACTATTAGGTGTGAAATCATGAGAAAGTTATTAAATGGGGCTGGCTAATGTTTACAGAATGGGTGGAACGTTCTGTACTCTCTGATGTTTAAATACAGAACATGTAGATGTTTAGGAATCATAATAAAAACTTCTATGAGAGCAGCAGCACAGCTGCAGTGATGGACTGAAGGATGTTGGAGAAACTTCACTCCAGTTTCCCCGAAGGGGCTGGCAGACCTTTAAACCACAGCGAGCAGGCCAAGGACCCCGGGGTCTGTGCACCCCTTCAGGCCCTGCCTGGGCTGACCTAATTGTGGCCTTCCAGTGCCTGAAGGGGCCAATAAAAAACATGGAAAGGGACCATTTACAAGGATGGAGTGACAGGACAAGGGGAATGGCTTCCCACTGCCAGAGGGCAGGGCTGGATGGGATCTTGGGCAGGAATTGTTCCCTGGGAGGGTGGGCAGGCCCTGGCACAGGGTGCCCAGAGGAGCTGGGGCTGCCCCTGGATCCCTGGCAGTGCCCAAGGCCAGGCTGGACATTGGGGCTGGGAGCAGCCTGGCACAGTGGAAGGTGTCCCTGCCATGGCAGGGGTGGCACTGGGTGGGCTTTGAGGTCCTTCCTAACACAAATCAGTCTGGGATTCCAATTCTGTGATCATTCCATGACACAGCACTACCAAAATGACCTGTACAGGGCTCTGCTAGCCCAAAAAGAAGTTTCTCTAAGTTATTTTTTAAAATGGAGACCTCCCTCCTGTGCATGTACATGCTCTGCAGCGCTTGGGCTCAGTCAGGCAGGGAAAATGCAGTTCAGTCAAGGACATGTTCCTGTGTTTTACATCTCTCATTTTCCCGATTCCCAGCCTCTCCTCATGTTCTCTCTAATCTTTTCCCAACTCTCATGACTTTCACTTTCAGGAAAGACCCATTTAGCTCAGGAACACTCTTGTCAAGGGAAGGAGAGGGAAAATGAAACAGCCAGTCATAAAGGTGGAATTACACACGTCCAATTTGTAATGACTGTACTTAAGATGCACTTAAAGACAATGGCAGCACCTTCATTGCTCTGTTATTGCTTCTTACAGCAACGTGCCCCATTACTGGCAAATAAATCCCAGAATCCCACTGTATAATGATTGTGTTTTTTCTTTCATGAATATCGTAAAAAATACACTAAAAACCTATGAAAAATTTTGACCAAAACTGCAAATTCTACATCCAAGACTAACAAGTTGTTCTTCTTGGAAATATGAAGAGACCTTGAAGGCTTTTAATCAGCACTGGAGTGTTTATCACAGGACAGGGATTCAGCAGTGGAGCAGTGCCTCAAGGATTGAGTGTTTTCCTTTGATCCATTCCAGTTCACCCCATCTCTTATTTCAGTTTCTTGTTCATTTTTAATTTAAATGTGTTCTTGACAGAAGTGTTAAAGTGTCATAGAAATAAATTGTTACTGATACATTTTTAAATTTATGTTTGCTTTGCAAGAACTGTTGGCAGGCTCCAAGATGTTCCAGTGCCCATGGAATCAATCAGCAATCACAGGGAGGTGTTGGGACCTTCCACATCATCAGGCATTGGCCTGCAGCTGATATAGGGAAGGAATTGTTCCCTGGGAGGGTGGGCAGGCCCTGGCACAGGGTGCCCAGAGCAGCTGGGGCTGCCCCTGGATCCCTGGCAGTGCCCAAGGCCAGGCTGGACATTGGGGCTTGGAGCAGCCTGGGACAGTGGGAGGTGTCCCTGCCCATGGCAGGGGTGGCACTGGGTGGGCTTTGAGGTCCCTTCCAACCCAAACCATTCTGTGATTCTTTGATTCTATCATGGAAATTCACGAGGAAGGTCTGTCCTTCCCAGGATTTCTGTGCTTCTTTATGCAATTTTCTTCATTGAGTGTGCCCACTCACTTTCTGGACAAAACTTGTGACAAAACCCTGTCACTGGGTACGCTGCTGGCAGCACTGGCACAGCTCTGGGGCACAATGATCAAGAAGGACCCAGCACCTCCTTTCCCCACTGCTCTGCTGGCATCCTCTCACTCACCAGGCCCTAATGCTCCACCCCACTGCAAAAGTGGCAAGTTTCAAAGCCAGTTTGATATTACCAACTAAAAGAACGAGAAGGAAACAGCACAAGAGCACAGCAGAGCAATGATGATATCTACGCTGGGAGGGATGAAATGAATTTCATTGCAAGTGGTTGGACACGTGGACTGTAATTGGGGAACTCTGAAGCAGAGATCTCAGCTGTGTCTCTCCACTCAGTGCAGCCGAATTCCCTGACAAATGAAAAATAACATTGCTTCCCACAGCTGCAAGGGCACCAGCAATGGAGAGTTTGACTATATTTACATACACTTTTCCCTCTCAGTGAAGAATGTATTGACACAGAGGTGATTTCTGTGGGGGTTTGCAGGGTGCTGCTCGTAGGGAGGACTGAGGTGCCAGCAGAGGTGTCTCCAGCAGCAGGGGAGGTGATGGCAAAGAGTTCTGGTGTTTTTATCACAGAGAAGAGGTGGAGCAAACCCTGGCCACAAAAACCTGGGCAAGGCAAAAAATCCCAAGACCCAAGTCGAAGGTGCATCATGAGGGCAGGGCCTCCACCAGGGAAGGTGGGCTGTGAGTCTGCTCGAGGGGCTGGGGGGCCTGGCAGAGCTGAGCTGGGGGCTCCCTCTGGCTTGAGTCAAATGGTACCAAACACTCGCCATCCTCATGCTCAGGACACCTCTGTTTGTCCTACTGCCACTGGGGCTGCCCCACAGGGGCTGCCCCGCTCGCCTGGCTGGGAAAAGGACAGAGAGAGAGAGCTGGGTTATGCCCTTATTCCTGAGCACGCGGGGTGGGAGCTCAGACCCTGTGGCTCTGCCTTCTCTATGTCCAAAAGCTGCCAAACCGGACCAGGGCTGCTGCTGGAGAGGGAGCAGAGGGAACTTGTGACATCTGGCCCTAGGTGGGATGGGCTTGAAACGTGTTCAGACCACGGGATTGTGAGGAGCCCGGGCACAGGGGCTCGCAGGGCTGTCACTGGGGGCTGGGGACGGGCGTGGCTGTACCCACCACACTGAGGGTCCCACCACCAGCATCTGCACGCTGCGGCTTCACCGCAGCAGATACGAGACGGGTCCGAGTCAGAAACAAGGCAAGGTTGTCAGATCTTGGCAAATGTCCTCAAAGCTGGCTTTGAACACGTGCACAGGGAATGGTCTGTGCAGCGCACATGAGTCTGGGAGGCAGAGCTGGCACGAGCAGTGCTTTGGGGGACCAGCTCCCCAGGGGCTCCGCCCCAGTCCCTGCCCCTTGGAGGGTCATCCCACAAAAATCCCTTCAAATCTACAGGCCCAGGTATGAGATTCTTGTTGTTTGCTTGGGATCACGGATGTGATACCTCCCTGATGTGCAGAAAGACACAGGCTGGCATTTGGAAAGGGGGCTTGAATAAGAATTTTGAAAGTATTTGTGTTCTTAAACTCATAAAGTGTCAAGGGATGCCGCTGCCACGGTCTCTATCCAAGCACTTTTTAGCCCGAAACATAATGAAATGTAAAGGAAAGGAAATGAGAAAATGTGAGGAGTGTGATTTGCCTATTGTTGTGTAGCTCATATCTACAAATTGCTTAGCACAATTCCGTTAGTTACTCCAGAACTGCGAGTGTGCATGAATTTTACCTGGTTATTATTATTTCTAGCAGAAGTCAGCCCTGCCACACGCAGAGCCTGCGAATCCCAGGTGATCATCATTAGCAGATCAAATCCCAGCACTACGAGGAGCATATTAACACCACAATTTTCAGGAACAGCTCTAATAACACTTTCTGACAGCCAGAGCAGCCATAAAGTGCTGCTGCTCACGCCCCGATAAACTGCTTCCCAAAGTGTTTTATGGAATATTCATCACCCTGTGGAAACAAGGCAGCTCTCAGAATGTTATTATCCATCTTTTCCTCGTGATCTTCTCCAGGCAGAGTGGTTTGTTCCCATCGGTTGTGTCTGCAGGCTCCGGAGCAGCTGCCCGGTCTGCGCAGCACTCAGGGCGTCTCCAGGGCATGGGGCAGCCGAGCTGCAGAGCCTGCAGCTCCATCAAAGGCTAACAGCCAAATAGCACTGTGCAGTGCTGGAACAGAGCTGCACAGACAGCACCCCAAAAATGAAGTGAAAGGAAACAGGAAAGTGGAGCAGAGCTGGTGAAACAGACTGTGGGAGGTGAATCCCAGCTGGAGGCTGCTGAAGGCAGATTTCTCCTGGTTATCACAGAATCCCAGACAGGTTTGGGTTGGGAGAGACCTCAAAATGCATCTCATTCCACCTGCCTTGCACAGGTTCCCCTTCCCCCATCCCAGGTTTCTCCAAACCCCATTCAACCTGGCCTTGAACATTTCAGGGACAGCACAGGAGAGATTCCCACCCCTCCAAGGCTTCCAGTCACTCTCTCCTTTCCAAATCTCTCCCCAGGCAGGGTTTGTGCGGATGCAGGTTTCCTCTCCAGCTAACAAGGCTCACACGGTGCCACGAGATGTCCTCACACCGTCACACCTTCCCTGGCAGCACAGCTTGGTGATGTGGCAGCTCTGGCACAGCCCCTGCCTCTGCCTGGCCACGCTGCATTGGATTTCTGGGTCACTTTCCCTTGAATTTCACTCCCTTTACAAGTTCAATATCCTGGCAACTCTTTCAGCTCCTGCAGGTTTATGCTGTGGGTAGGTTTAGTGGCATTTAGAACCCCCAAGCTTTGCCTGCACATGGGGGTCAGTGGGCAGGGGCCAGGACACTGCCCACATGCTGGGGGGAACAGAGCCATCACACCGTGGTTCAGCTTCCCTGGATTCCTGGTGCAGGGCTGGCACTGGACTGGCAGCACCAAGAGCTGCTGAGGGGTGAGTGTCTAATCTGAGCAGAGGTGAAGGATGAGCCGTCAGACGAAAATTAATTTGCAATGAAGATCAAGACCAGAACCGCCTCTGCAGAGACAGGGAGCGACTGTCCACAGGCACTGTGGTGTCCAGTCTCTGTCACCTGGCACTCAGTATTGTTCAACTGTCCACCACTTACCTGCTGCTAAATTTATGTCAGTTATTTCCATTCCACAACTTCCACCCAAACCCGTGGTTTCTGTTCCCACCCCCGTCGCTGTGGGAGCTCACAGGACTGGCAGGGAGGGGTGACTGACAGATGCCTGTCAAAGGCATTGCCCACGATTTCTCTGTTGCAGTGAATGGCTCATGCTGGAGTTCTCTAATGGATTCCATAAAGTACCAAAGGTTTTTATTCTTCCTAGATTACTTCTATGTGTCTGTGGGAATAGCTCTCTGCAGGCAGGAGAAGTCAGAACTGAAATAATTCCTGCCTTAAATAAAATCTGTACAATTTTTGATTATACCTCTCTGAAGTCCTGGCAGGCAGCTCTGAGAACTGCAGAGCTCATGGTGTGGTCACCAACTCCAGCCCCCATTGGAGGGACAGTTGTGTTTTCCTGCAGCACTGGCTGCCAGCTGGAGTAAAATGGTCCATGATTCCCTGGTTTCTGTTAAACAGCAGCTGAAATGTGACATCCTTTTCCCCGAGCTGAGAACATCTGCAGGGCTTTCCCCTCCAGCAGGATCAGGTGTGTGTTTGCAGAGGTGCACAGTGGCACAGCACCGTGGAAAACACCACGAGTGGGTCTGGCAGCATCTGAAATGGCCCAGGTTCTGTGAACCATCAGAAAGAGGTTTGTAGATGGTACCTGCACATCTGGAGTGACAACTGGAGCACGGATGCTCTGACCAGCTGGGTTTTTACCTTCCCATTCCCACTGATTCATTCCAGCGTCTCTGGATGTGCCAGTGCCTGCACTTTGCTTGACTTGTTGAACAAAAATCAGCTTTGATGGGAAACCTCATATGAAAGGAAAGCTGGCACAGCAGTAGTGGATTTGATCTCCATAAGCATTTGGAAACTCAAGAAATATTAATATAGAGGCACTTTGAATTGCTAGCTTTGTTTTCTCTGGATGCTGAGGCAAAAATTTAAATAGCAAATGTTTGAGTTCACGGCAGAACAATAAATCCAGATGCTAGAGGAAACCTCCCTTTCCTCCCCAGCGCTGCAGGTAGAGCTTTTGTGTGTTTTACACATCTCTGGGTGACGCCTGTTCACAAGGACGTGGCATTAGGCAGCGCACGGAGTCATTTATTTATCCTATTTTCCTTGGAGCTAAGTTCCCTGAGAGCCTGTGCACAAAGCCTGGATCAGGGCTGAGGGGAGCAAACAGAGCCAGCTCTGGAGGAGTCGTGCTGGGGGTCTGGGGGAGCACTGGCCCCAGAGTGGGGAGGGGACTCCAGCATGTGTCCCCTGCCGGGGGAGCTCAGAGGTCAAGCACTGAACCACGGGGGTTGGCCCAGGCAGCCAAGAGGTCAAAAAGCACCAAACCATGGCGGTGGCCAAGGCCAAGGCGAGACTGGCTGGGGTGGGAGGGGGAGATGCAGAGGCAGGAGCAGAGTGTGGCACAGCGTGGCAGTCCCGAGCGCTCCGGGGTGCAGGGAGGTCACAGCACAGGGCCCAGCGACCGCCGTGGCACTGCACGATCACCCGGCAGCTGCAGAGCCCCTCGGGTGTCCTTCCCTCGGGATCAGCGAGCACATAACTCACTTCTGGGCTGTTTTGGCTGCTCCTCACGGGATCATAGCACAGATGATTTGAATGCTCATCTAGTCTGTGCCATTATATAAATTATTATCCAATATTATGCCAGACAGAAATACAGCAGCATATAAGGAAAAGTGGATGCTTTGTACAAGAGGGTCATGATAGATAAAAATGGTAATGGGCACTGTAGTGCCATAATCAAAGTCTAATTGTCTCATTAATTAAGAACAATATTCGGTTATGTATTGGGTCCTGAAGTGATTATGACTCAAATGCCTACTAGAACTCATGGATTTATCCTCTGTCTTGCAGTTTGCAGCCAGGCAAAGCATTTGGTGGAGGTCGAACAGTTCAATTGCTGCTTTAAAATGTAGTTGAACTTTAGGTATGAATAAACCCGGCTGTGCCGCTCGCTCGCAGCCCCTGGAGCCGCTCCTGCTGCACTCAGCCAGCACAGGGAAACCTCTGCATTCCAGAGCTGCCAAAATCCTGCTCTGGGGATGAGCAAAAGAGGCACCTCGGGAGTCCCGGACCCCTCGATGTTCATTTATCCACCGCTCATGGGGCAAACACCTGAACATCTCCTTCCCCCTCCCATTTTTTACACCAATCTAATTTCCACAAGTTTCCTGCCAAACGTGAACCGCTGGTAACAGTGGCTGTTCTGGGGTAATTAGATCAAGACTCAAGCAATTTGCTGCAGGGCCTGATCCCAGACCATCCTTCACACGTCTGTGCTAGATCTATCTTTAAATTATATGATAATGAGCTTGGCAGCGCTATTAATAATCCAGCAAATCATGGTAGAGTGTGGTTTGATTTCATTGCTATAATGCGTGCAATTGAAGGCAAGTAGGTGATGGCCACAAGTTTCTGCCCTGTTTAATCATAAAAATCAAATAGGAGGATATATGAGCTTCTAAAATTAAAAATACCTGAGCTCCTTTACAGCAATAAAATGGATTTAACATAGGAAGTTTAATAATTTATTTGGAGGTGGCACAACTTTTTAAAATACCATTAGGGTCCTACCTCTGGGGGTTATTTCATTTAAATGTTGTAGTTTCTGGTTTTAATAAATGAGCATTTGCCTCCCTTCAGGTAGGTGAGCTGGGCCTGGGCCATCTCCCGCCAGGCAGGAAAAGCGGCTGGATCGACATCTTCTGTCTTTTGGTGAGGTTTCTTCCGCTGCAGGGTGACAGGAGAGAGGAGGAGCAGAGAGAACAAAACCCCTGCTCCGTGATTTTGGGACTGTCCCCACACTCCAGGTCATTTGGTACCTGTGAGGAGCGCGGAGGCCATGCAGGGGAACACCCAGGGAAACGGGCAGGCAGGATGGGGACGGCGGGGCCAGGACCACTGTTAATGAGGGAGGACGTATGCCAGGCTGTGAAAGGCATCAGGGACCTTCCTCAGGGCTCTTTAACGACACTTCTGTAAAATTTTGATTAATGACTTGGGCAGAGAAAGAGGGAAATTTGGTAGCAATGCAAAGTGGAGAGATCTTGTCAGCACAGGAGGGGGCTGGACCACGGCACGGAATTCCCAGGATGACCACAAGCACTGGAGTAAGGTGATTGGGATGAGGCACCAGGGAAGGCAGGATGATGCACCCGGGGCCCGAGGAAGCAGCAGCAGGAGTAGGGGAGAGGGGATCAGGCCAGCCCTGCCAGGCTCTCGGTGCCCTCGAGGAGCAGCATCGCCCGCCTGGCACTGGCCCCGGCCTGCAGGGGCTCGGCTCTGCGGGAGGACGGGGGTGCAGAGCTTTCCTGGGAATAAGGGTCTGCAGCTGGAAGAGGACAGGCTGCAGGAACATTGTTTGCTTCATTGGTGGTGATGGGCTCGACGGGTGGTGTGGGGTACAGCGCTGGTGATCGGCTGCAGATCCCGAACGGATCCCCTCAGTGCCGTGGCTCTTGCCTCACATACTGTATTCTATAGACAGAGAGGAAACAAAAGTGACATTGGTTCTTCTTTCCTTGCTTTACTTTCATTTAAAAATTTAAAAGGTGTGAAGTTTCATTGAATTTCAGCTTCCTGGAGCCACTGAGCAGACAGCACCATTTCACAATCTGTTTTTTTCAGTCTGTATCCACATTGTTGCTGGAGACTGAACCCTGCTTCCAAGTCCTCTTAGAGCACACCCATTTCTCATTGCTTTTCTTCTAATAAAAATGTCAAAAAGAGAAATAGAACATAAACAGAAATGTTCTTGGTTTTATCCTCTGTGCAGAACAAATGTAGATTGAAAAATCAAGTGTTTGGATGCCGTGGAAGGCAGTGATCCCAGCTCGCTCCCCGTTGGTGCTGAGCGATGGATTTGGATCAGGAGGGGTGTCTGGACTGGGAATCCTGGGAGGAGGAGCTGCCCTGAGGCCAACGAGGCTGGTCTGAACCTTGATTTGATGGCGACTGGGTAATCTTGTGCTTCCAGTGATCCCCAGTGAGGGTCACAGGAAGGGCCACGTCAGCCCTCCCAGCCTGTCCTTTGACGTTCCGTGTTCTGCAATCCAAAACATCATCCTGAGTACTCGGAGAGACACAAACACCAGTGTAAGAGATCTTGTTGTTTCCCTCTTCTCACGTACAGGGATAAATATAGATTCAGTGAGGGTGAGAGACAGTGAATTAAAATTCTAAAGAAAATGTTTCTTTGCAAGTTCTGCTGCTCATTGCGATGAGAAAACATTGAGAGCTTCCAGTACCAGAGGGAGGATAGTGGTCCAGACAGACACGGGAGCAGCTCAGGAGCCAGGGGTATTTGGGAAACAGAAAAGCTTCTCACACCTAAGGCACAGTTCTGGGCCAAAGCAGGTGACACCAGCAGTGACCCTCCTGTCCAAGGGCTGAGGGGCTTGGGCCAGTGCCTGCATCCAGCTGGCATTGCTGCCACAGCACACAGCACTGGGTGGGGATGGGGCAGAGCCTCACACACACAGGGAGCTTTCAGCTCCATCCCTGCTCTGCTTTTATCTTACCTTTCATCAGACAGCCAGTAAAAAGATAACTTGGTCTTTCACAGCTTGACCTGAATCGGCAAGACTGGCAGAAGTAAACATCTTCTGCTTCCCCCCGAACAATTTGATATGCAGCTCTGAGAGAAGCTAAAAAAAGAACCCTTTCATCTTCGTTTCCTGAAGTCATTTTTTTATCATATTCTAAATTCATAGATAAAACCCCAGGCAATTTTATTGGATTAAGAATGACCACAAACATCACAGAGTGTCTCCCCATGACATTAATATGCTCGTAATTGATATCTTCACTCTGTGTCTTTCTCCTGAGGTTGAGATCACTGTCGTTACCCTGGTGCAGTCTATCTCCTCAGATCTCCCTCCACACATATGGGCACAGGTATGTGTTTATCTCCAGTGCCAAAATCCAGCAGAACAGTAAATTATTCTGCCTACTCGGGAACAAATCTGCCCACAGTGCTGTGTTCCCTGATTGCTTTCCTGCAAAAGCAAAACGTGGCCCAAGCCCAAGTCACCAGGAGGGTGTGAGACACCCACTCCATGAGATGTTGGCTGAGCAGTGCATCCACCCCAGCCCATCCACCCCAGCCCATCCATGGCTGGCACTGGTTCCAGTGCATGTGCTGGAACAGTTCGGGGGGGTGGTGTTGGTGCTCACCCAAACATTCCTGAGTAATAACTCACCCAGCTGCAGGAAGTGTCTGACTGCTCAGCACTGAAAAATCAACTGCTGCATTTAATTAAAAGAGAAGCTAACCAAGAACACTCTGTGTTTCTTGACTTGTTCTTACTCACTTTGAGAAAGCCCTGGTGCACTTTTCCCGCAGCACCAGACTCCTTGTCTACCCAAAATGGTCCCTAATGCCCAGTGATCCCATGCCCAGCTAAAAGTGTCATGTCCAGTCCTCTCAGAAGAAATAAATTCCCTATCTGGGGCAAAAGTAAAACCCTGGATAAAAGGGAAAGCATGACAAAAAGGAGGAAAGTGATAGAAAAAGCATGATTAAAAAAGTATGAGAAAATCAGGATAAAAAGTTCTTAATTCAACTCTGCCAGGCAGGAGGTGGATCTAATTCTCACTTTAAATAGACTCTGGCTCTAGGTTTTATTCTGCTATTTAAGAACAAGGATAATTACTATGGGAGCTTGTAGTAAGTGCAATACTACCTCAGTATTGAGGAATCATCCCTGCAGAGGGGCCTGGACAGGCTGGATCCATCGGCCACCACCAACTGTGTGATGTTCAACAAGGCCAAGTGCCGGGTCCTGCGCTTGTGTCACAACAACCCCCTGGAATGCTCCAGGTTTGGGGAAGAGTGGCTGGAAAGCTGTCCAGCAGCAAAGGACCTAGGAGTGCTGGTCAACAGGAGCTGAACATCAGCCCAGGTGTGCCCAGGTGGGCAAGAAGGCCAGTGGCACCTCGGCTGTACCAGCCACAGCGTGGCCACTAGACCTGGGCAGTTGCTGTCCCCTGTGCTGGCCATCGCTGGGGCACCTCCAGTGCTGGGGGCAGCTCTGAGCTCAGGACAAGGGGGACATGGAGGGGCTGGAGCATGTCCAGGGAAGGAGATGGAGCTGGGGAAGGGGCTGGAGCACAATCTCTATCCAGAGTTCCTCGGGGTGGACAGAAACACCTTGACTACAAGGAGATTTTGGGTCCTTGTTTACCCTCCCTGAGGAGGGAAGGATTTGGGGATTAATCACAGTGCCCTCCCTTCCTTGGCAGCTGTGGAAACAAGGCCTGAGAGGAGGGGAGGGAAGAGCTCTGCTCTGACCTTTTGCTGGTAATTAATCATGAAGTGTGAGAATTTGTTTGCTTGCAGCCTTGAACAGGGATTGCAAATGATCACCCAGAGATAGGCTCAGGGCTTGGGGGCTTTTTTTCTCCTTTTTTTGCTCGGTAACAATTTTCCTGCCCAACTCTGGCAGCTGAAATTACGTTTGACTTGAGCTTCTTGGATCTTCACAGCACTGAAAACCAAAGAAAATTAAAGGACAGTGATTTTTGCATAATTTCACTCCTACTAAGAATTTCCAATTAGGAAGGCAAAAATTGATCGTCTCTGCTTTAATATCTCGGGCTTTTTTCCCCTGCACAGATAACAGCTGAGTTTTAATTCATTTTAATTCTATTACCATCCATAACATCATGCACTGTGATAAGTATCTCTCCTGTACACAAATGCCTTTGAGAACTACCCATCAAGTACTTATTTAACCTCATTGTCGAGGGAATAATGGCATTTCCTGTATGTGTTTATTTTTCCTCATTTATGGAGCAAATTAACTTTTTTACACAAACACACCAGTATTTTTTTTCCATTTACATTGTTCCCAGCGAGGCTCCACTTTCTGGCTTGCATTCCCTAAAGGTTTCCTACATCTCTGTTAGTGCACCACTCAGTGTGTGTAACCAGACCTTTATTCTCAGCATTATTATTAAATATGATTACAATGTGACACAAATTTTACTGAGGTGGGTGGGATCGAATCTTTACAGGAAATGCAGCGTATTTAAATTATGATGTGGATGAAAATTTGGTCTTTTAGAAAAGAAATGCCAAGTTGCTACAAAGAAACGTGTGCTGCATTACATATGCTGCACAATGCTAAAGAGAATAAAGGATCTTTTTATCATTGTTATCCAACTCCTCACAAGGGCCTTTGCAGGGAAAATTATGTAAGTGAATCCAAAGTGCTCTAAAAAATCCTTCAGTGTGATGGATATTTTTTACTATGGGAATAAAACTGCTGCAGTCAATCATAATTACAGACTCTTGCTGGAAACAAAACCAAGTTTCTCAGGGAAGAGGACATTGTGACACGGCTTGGAATTCACTGGGCTGCACAGGGCAGCACCCAAAGGTCAACAGCTGGGATTGACACCACTCCTCGTGCCTAAAGGTCCTGAGCAGTGTCCTGGGGGATCCTGGTACTCACCAGCTGCTGGCACTGCCAGCGGTCACCACAGACTCCCACCCGAGGCACTGCCACGTCCAGCTGGGATGGGAGAGAACCGGGATCTGAGCAGGGACAGAGAGAACCGAGAGCCTGAGCAGGGACAGAGAGAACCGGGATCTGAGCAGGGACAGAGAGAACTGGGAATTTGAGCAGGGACAGAGAGAACCATGATCTGAGCAGGGACAGAGAGAACCGGGATCTGAGCAGGGACAGAGAGAACTGGGAGTTTGAGCAGTCCTGGAAAGAACCAGGAGTCTGAGCAGCCCCACAGAGAACTGGGAGCCTGAGCAGCACCAGCACATCTGACAGTGTCCAGCACCTGTGTGTCCCCCAGGGGCAGCAGCATTGTCCAGCACGGCTGGGAAGGTGTGAGCCTGGGGGGAGGAAGGTCCTCCTGAGCCTTTCCAACCAGGTGACACCAGTGGGGATGCTCCTCCGTCTGCCTGGCCTTGTGTTCCCCTGGGTGGCTTTTCCCTGGTGCTGCTCCCACGCTGGCAGTGGCATCCTGTGGCTCGCAGGCAGCTGGGATGGCACCAGCCCAGCATTCGGGAAGGAGGGGCCCTTCAGGAGAACCCACTGGTTTCATTCTAAAGGCATTCCTCTCACAGCCAGCAAAGTCTGTGGCGCTGCTCATGGAGCTCGTCATCCCTCTGCGTGATTAATACCTTGCAATCACAGCACTGGCCTTTCCTGCCTGCCACAGGAGCTGACGACAGCAAATCAGTTAATTACAGGCCTAATTAAAATATTAATATGTATTGGCAGTGGATGCACTTGTGTTCTGTCTCCCCCATTGCTGCCTCTGGGCCATGTGCAGCCCCCAGCATCCTCCAGCAGGGGCCACAAATGGCCCCTCTGAGCTCAGGGCAGAAGGGCTGGGGCAGACACACCCTGAAAATGCTTCACACGGTGGTTTGTACCTTCTGGGAAAGGACATCTTCCCCACAGAGCTGGAATTTGCAGTTTGGCTGGCGAGATAAAAAAATTCATCTCTGGGACTTGGGCTGGAAAGGGAAAAGTCTTAACAAAAAAAAGCAGATTCCAGTAGTACCCCAAAACACATCTGTGACCAGCCCAGTGCAGGTGAAGAGAAGCAGCACGAGTGCATCTGCTGAGGGCAGGTACAAACCCACACATCGGGACTGAGCTCAGCTGGCATCTTCTGCACCTGGAAATGGGAGAGCTCGTGGGATGGCAGGGACTGGGCAATCTGAGAGGGCTCATTTTTGGAGACCAAACCCGTGAACCTTTGTCTTAGCACACTGAGGGATTCCAGCGGCTGGTTCTGTGCAGGTCCAGGAGCTGGACTCAATGATCCTTGTGGGTTCCTCCCAGCTCAGATATTCCATGATTCTGTGATTCTGTGGTGGTGTAAATTTTCTCAGCTTTTTCTCCGTGTTGTCACCAAGGGAAGTGACTGGCAGGTAGGTAAGAACAAACCACACCGTTCTGCATTGTATATTCTCACCTCCTTTGTTTCCCTGCCCACTCTCCAGTGCTTCTCACGCTGAGTGGTTTTTTCCCCTTTCCATTTAAAATTAAAAGTTTGAGAAGTTATTTTTCTGCAAATAATTAATCATGTTCATGCATTCCTGGGTCTTCACCTCTTGTCACAGAAAAAACAAAATGGAAAATATAACCATATGGAGGAGGCAGTAATAACAGGATAAAATACTGCTGACCTCTTCACGCCTTCACTTGAAATTAGCATTTATTTTTTTCCTTGTTTGATGCTCTGTCATTACAGGGTATGTGTGTGTTTTAGTTTTTTTATTAATAAAGATGGTAATTTAACAAGCAGGTTAATGGCAGTTTTAATGAGAAAGAATATTAATTGGACAGGCTGGGGGGATCTTGGGGCAGCTGCAGCTTTTTCCTTCAAATCTCACTCACCCCATCCTCGAAAATACCCAGCATATGTGCCAGGGGTTGGGGGTTGTTTCCATGTTGACAGTTAATGCCCACAGCTTGTACTATTTTGTTTCGTTTCACAGAGCCTTTGCACAAATGTGGTTTTGGGCTGCCCCAGCCTGGGATTTGCACATTGCCAAATCTTCAAAGGTTGCATAAACAGGCGCCTTGCTCTGGGTAAGGCAGACAATGTGACCATCTGCCTTTCTTCTGCAGCCAAATGAAAATAGCAGGAAGTATGGGGCTTGTCATTAAAACAGAGCCCTGGGTCCTCTCCTCTCCTCTCCTCTCCTCTCCTCTCCTCTCCTCTCCTCTCCTCTCCTCTCCTCTCCTCTCCGACAGGGGCCAGTGGTGGCCCTGGCAGTGCTGGGGGATGTTTGGGCTCCATGGGGGCTGTTCCAATATTAAGAATTTGATGGTTCCATGATTCTCTGATTGCTCGGTGCAAGCCAGGGGACAGTGTGGGGCGGTGACCCCTTGGAGCAGGTTTGCTAAAGGCTGGAGGTGGGGCTGTGTCTGTCCCCGTCCTTCATCCTGCTGCTCCACAGACACCTCAGACTCCTTCTCTGCATGTGGGTCCTCGTGCTCCTTGTTGTGCTCTGGGCCCTGGCTGCAGTCCTGAGCAGGGAGGACCATGCTGGTCTCTAGAGGGGACAACCCCTGCCTTGCTTTCCACCAGTTCACTCCAGAAACCTTCACATTCAAATGGTAAACAAAAAGAAACACCTCCCTCCCCAGCAGATTTATGGAGCTGTTTGCTCTCCAGAGACACTGAACAGACAGCAGCAAGTCAGATTTACATGGAGATACTCCAGCAGAAACCAGGTTTTCTGCAGTGGAACAGGAAATCACAATCTCTTAAAACCAGTTTGCAAAATGAGCAGATTTATGGTGATTGTATGATAACAATGCACAGTTTATACTGTACAGCAGTTTTACAATATTGTCTTAATGCTGCCATCAGCGTGTCACAGCCCATGATGGGGTTTCAGGCTCTCCATAAATCTCACAGGGCTAATAAAGCTGAGGCTGGAGATTTACCACATACACAGCAATTCCAAGTTCTCCTGTGAGCTGGTGAGGGCTGGTTTATTGTCCAAGTATTGCTGTGCACATGAAATACCGAGGGCTTGTGTGCAGAATTCCTGTCCTCACACAGAGGGGACATGGAAAGGCCATGTCCTCCTCCTCCTCCTCCTCCTCCTCTCCCTCATCATTACCTGGTCATGAGGTTTTGGTGTGTAACTGTGTAGGTGCCTTGTGCTGACAAGTCACCCAAACACAGACTGCACCATTGCCAAGATATCAGGACTCTTCAAAGAATTAATAATAATAATGATAATATAATAGCTTTCTACAGGTCCTCTCTCATTCAGACTCATGGTGTCAGTGCTGGGGCTGAGTGTGCCAGTCCCACCTGAGTTTAACCCCACCTGCATCGAGCACCTGCAGCCCCTGTGCACTTCAGGGAGAGTTCCACAATCTCAGAGGGAGCACTCCACAGTTTTTTTATCCCCAGCTCCATCACTCTTCCCTGTGCCCGGGCTGCATCACAGCCGGAGCCCTGTGGCACGAGGGGGTGGGCAGCAGATGTCTCCATTGCTGAGTGGTCTCCCATGACAGCAGCACAGGGCTTTGACACCTCCTGGCACCAGGCCCTCCCTTCAGACACTGATTTACACCTTTGAAACAGCCTCCAGCAGTTTGCTGACTTCTCTTCTGTCTCACAAAGCAAACATGGCTCACAGCTTGCACCCCACAGTGGCCACTCGGTGATTTATTCCTGTGTCAGCTGCGGGGCTGTGTCACTGGGGAGGAAGGTGCTTGGCCCTGGCACGGCGTCCTGTGGACACCAGGCACTGCCTCTGGCCACGTCCTGTCCCACTGGCCCCGACATGGACAGGGGTTCTGCAACCCTGGCACAGGGTGCCCAGAGCAGCTGGGGCTGCCCCTGGATCCCTGGCAGTGCCCAAGGCCAGGTTGGACGTTGGGGCTTGGAGCAGCCTGGGATGGGGGAAAGTGTCCCTGCCCATGGCAGGGGGTGGAATGAGATGAGATTTGAGGCTCCTTCAATCCAAACCATTCCAGGATTCTATGAAACACTCCTCCCGTGGGAGGAGCTCTTGACGGCAGCACAGGGCATCTGCCTGCAGTCAGGTCATCTACCAGGTTTTGTGTTACAAGGGAATCTTTCTTTTTCGTCACCCAAGTGTTTTTGCTGACTTTTTGCTGTGGAATAAAGTAAGGGAAAATGATTTAATGAAACAGTAGATAATGCAAAGTTCTCTGAATTCATCCAAAGTGAAGCAGATCTATTTCACTTCAGCCTAACCCAGGTTTTGTCATGTGCTTGCAGAGCTGAAAAAACCCGACTGTTTGCTCCTGACCACTTTGACTCTGTTCCTGTTCCCCACCTCTACTGAAGATGGTCTCTGTAGCACCCCACACATCTCCCAGGCAACTCAGCCCACCTAAAGGAAATATGGAGACAGGAGCTTGCTTCTCCAGGACACATTTACACCGGTCCACGAGTAAGCGACTCCTTTTCTTCTCGCAGGTGCCCATCCCACAGGAACCATCTGGTTTGTTTGCCCAGGCAGAGCCTCCCCAGCAACCCCAGCCACGGGAATGCCGGTGCCCGCCCGTCTGCGCCAACGGAACCTCGCAAGGTGCCCCAGCAGGAGCACCAGAAATCCTCACAGCAGCTGAAAGGATTCTGGAGACATAAAATTGATGTGAGAAGAAGAGGCAACTGTCAAAAAGAAGTTGGTTTTCTTTTGAGCAGGTTCAAATGGGACTTTCTCAGAAATCCGCATTTTAATCCAAGAGAGGATCCCCTTCAAAGCTTGGCTTTCTCTTGAGCTCCAGTATCAAAGCAAACTCACAATTTCAGCTGATCAGAAGGCAAGGAAGAAGCTTCAAGTGAAATGCCCAGAAAATTAGATTAATCAGAGTTGATAAGAATCAAGTGAGACAATTCTGCAGTGTGAATCCGACTGAAAATTGTACGATAACAGATAAAGTATTCCAATGGCAATATCCGATTAAAATAAACAAGTTATTATTTTCACAATAATTTGTTTGGCGCTGTCACACCATGCTCTGAATGAGGAAAGACAAAAGCAGCTCTGTGATCTAATTACTTTAAAAAATCCTATTAACAGAACAATTTGATCCAACTCTTTTGGAGATGCCCCTGTTTAGAGCATTCATTCATATGACAATTGAGCCTTTTCTTAAACGTTTCAATTATTTTGGGGCTGAAAATCTTTTGAGGGTGATGTCCTGCTATGGTATGCAAAAAACTCTGCAACAGCTTAGGAGAAAAATAAACTTCATGAAATCCTCTATAAATGGCTCTGAGCCAGGAACAAAAAATGCCCAATATTCCTTCAAGTCACAGTTACAAAATATGATAAATATGAGGTCCTAAAAATGTAGTTTAGCAAAATATCAAGTGGAAATGTGGTTTGGGGCACTGCCTGGTAGTAAATAATGCTTATTATTTAAGCATTATTAAATGCTTAAATATTTAAGTAAATAATATAAATAAGTAATAAGTAATAACTAAATAATGCTTAATTACTTATTTCTTAAAAACAAGCAAATTAAAGATGTCTAAGATTTACTATTCTTACAATTTTTCACTTAACACTTCCATGGAGAGATATTCCATTGGAAATCTACAATATGATGTTTTAACATTTTATTTTGAGGATCTCTAAAGTAAAAGTTCAATTTTCAGCTAAAGATTAATCATGTCAACTCTTTTTTCCCAGAAAGACAGGAGAAAAGGCCAAAGCAACAAAATGTAATTTCTAGCCCTTTAAATACAAATCCTAAAGCTCATCAGCTTCACAAAGAGGGGCCATAAAATACCAGAGAATCACAGAATCGTTAAGTTGGAAAAGACCTTTAAGGTCACCGAGTCCGAGCGCTGCCCCAGCACTGCCCAGGCCACCACTGCCCCACGTCCCCAAGTGCCACATCCACAGGCTGTTAAATCCCTCCAGGGATGGGGACTCACCCCTGCCTGTGCCAGGGCAGGACCTGGGAGTGCTGGTGGGGAGCAGGAGCAGCAAAGCCCAACATCTCAATTTGCTTCCCGAGAGCGAAGATGATATAATGGATATTGTTCCCGTGAAACATCTTCCTTCTCCTCATGACCTTTTCCACAAATCAGGTCTCATTAGCTGCCCTGAGCTATGATGTGAGATGATCATTATTTGCTGTGTTTGGGTTCCTGCAACTTATTTATTGCCTGCTCTGTTTTACCAACTAACAGCAAAGGACAGGAGCTGCTCACAGCTGAGCGTGGTGTGGCACTCGGGAGGCTGGGAGAGGGAAGGGATGGGGACAAGTCAAGCACCCTGTGATCCTCGGTTTTGCATTCAGGTCGGGAGATTGGGGCCATAGAAATGAAAAATAAAAATGTTTTATTTGTTCTTCAAAGCAAAGACTTGTGAAGAAAAACCATAAAATTAATTGTGAAAATGCCCATAAAATGACCAGGGAAATTCCAGAACCTATTAGGGAAAATGCACCAAGAAGATAAATTAATCTTTGTGAGCATGTCAGTATGTGCTGTTTTTATTATGAGGGTTAGGAGTGATTTTTGGAGTTGTATTTGGAAGTAGAAATTTAAAAACCGTCAGAGACTGAACCCTTTGACCATGTGAAACCTTAGGGGGGGGAAGAGCCAGGTCTGTGGGGTCACAGCTGGGTAACTCTGCAGCTCTCAGGGAGAAGCAGGGGAAAGCTTCCCTGATGTGTTTCCAGCTGTAATTGTTGTTTGGCAGAGCCTGCCCGTGGTTGCTGTCGGGCTCCTCTCGCATCTCCTGCACTGGGAACTGTTCGCCTTACAGAGTGAGGAGTCTCTCCCTCCTTGTACATGGACCTGTGGCTTTTATGGCATCTCTCCACTTCCGCTTTCTGAATAATTTGCAAAGAATTCCCCAAAATGTCACAATCAAATGCAGGAAAGTGCATTGTCACTTAGAAGAGGCTCTTCCAGGCAAATGTCCGCTTGCCCAGGATGAATCTGAAGTCCTGCAGACACAGTTTCGCAGGCTCTTATGGAAGTTCACATTCCCTGTGCACACAGCTCTGAACACAGGTTGAAAACTGAAGGGAGAAGTGGAAGTTGTCTGGTAGGAGCTGCTCTGGCCATGGGAGCTGCTCTGGCCACGGGAGGGGGAGCAGGAGTCCAGCAGGCTCCACGTGTACCTGGTCTGGTGGGATCCCCAAAACCTCCCCTGAGGGGCAAGAGGCAGTGGCTCGGGGGGATGAGGCAGGAAAGGATGGGCTGAGGGACAGGGGACAGCCCCAGCAGCGCAGCATCCCTGCACCTCCTCTGTGAGCACTGAACCAGCATCCAGGCAGCAGCAGCAGCAGCTGCATTCTTCCCTCTCTGCCACTGCTTCATGAGCACATCTAAAATCCTGCTGATTTCACCGTGGTTTGGAGAGATGAGCCCAGGTGAATCCCTGCTGCAGTTTAAGGACCAGCTCTGTGTATTCACTTTTGCCAGATTAGGTTGATTTACAATGTGCTTTAATGAAGTGTGTTGCTATGGTGAGGCTGGCTTCAAGGGCGTCTGTTAAAAAAAAAAGCAGCAGACGAGTAAATTGTCCAAATCAGATCAATACGAAACCAGTTTCCAGCACTGCACCATTTTTCTGCCAGTTTTGGCTTAGCCGAATGAAGAGTGAAGAGCAGCCCCAGCTGGGGGGCAGCGGGAGCCCCTCAGGTACAGCAGAGGACGTGTGGTCCTCGTGTGTTGGGGATCAGCGGTGGAGCGAGGTCCAACTGCAGCAGGACGTGCAATTAGGAAGTGGTGGGTCATGAGGATCCTGCCTGGTTTCTTTCCATCTGCCAGCATCCCCAGGTCCTCTCCCAGGGCTGCTCTCGATCCGTCCACCCCAGGGACCGAGGGCTGCCCTGACCCAGGTGCAGCACCTTGAGTGTTCCTTATCAAACCTCACAAGGCTCCCCATGGCCCATTCCTTGAGCCTCCCAGGTCCCTCTGGATGGCCCCGACCTTCAGGAGTGTCCATTGCACCCTCAGCTTGGTGTCACCTGCAGGCACCACTGATCCCACTGACTGTGGCATGGATGAAGGCACTGAATATCACTGACCCCAGCATGGACCCCCGAGAGACACCACGTGTCACATCAGTCCAGCGGGACTCTGGCTGCTGACCACCACCCTCTGGATGTGACTGTCCAACCAATTCCTTACCCATGAACCGCCCAGCCATCAAATCCATCTCTCTCCAATTTGCAGGGAAGAGAATTGTGCAGGAGTGTGTTACAGCCTTAGAGAAGTCCAGAGAGATGACATCTGTAGCTCTTCCCTTATCCACTGCTGGAGTCATTCCATCCTAGAAGGCCACTAGGTCCAGGGCGCCTTAATTAACTTTTCTGTTGTGTACCTTGATTAGATTACTTTTCTGCCTCTAGGCTACTTCTCCTACTCCACAACCTCCTTAAAATGCAGTTGCAGAGCTTATGCTAAACCATCCAGCATAATGGAAATTAGTTTTAACAGTTTCTCCCAAGCTTTATAACACCTTCCTCACTCCACCTGACGTAAGCAGAGGAGAAAGGAGACCACTGCAGACAAGTCTTGGTGTGAGCAGCCTGCTCCCTGATCCCTGTGCGGATGGCAATGTGGGGCCTGGAAAAGCAGGCTCAGGACACCACCCAGGAAGCCAGGATGGGATGGGGGACAGAGATACAGAGCAGGGAGGTGTTTCCCTGTCATGGCCCAAATTAGCTTGATTTAAAAAAAAAAAAAAAAAAAGGAAAACCTGTGATTCAGTGTTCAAACGTCCAGCAGAACTTTGTCACCTGATCAAACTAATCATAAAGGTCAAGGCATTTGCAACATACAAGAGCAAATATCAAGGTCCTTTTCTTCCTGTCACCTCTGTCAGGGAGCACTTGGGCCAGGAAGGCAGGAAGGCAGGAGGGCAGGAAGGAAGGAAGGCAGGAAGGCA
>NW_024581108.1:25773793-25775956 GCF_017639235.1 Corvus kubaryi | reverse complement strand
AGGCAGGAGGGCAGGAGGGCAGGAAGGAAGAAGGCAGGAAGGCAGGAAGGCAGGAAGGAAGGAATGTCCCCAGTCCCTAAATGGTTTCCTCGATGGCTTTGGCTGTGTCACAGCCTCCCCTCACTCCCCACGAACAGCCGGGGCAGGGAGTAGAACCCGGCACTGCTTTGGGGATTTTCTGTAACAACCCTCACTGCTGCTGCTGTCCTTGAGCCTTCAGCAATGGTCATATCCTTGACCAACCCATTTGGCCAGGTCAAGCCCACACTCCGAGGCACTCACTTTGGTTTTATGGGCTGTACACGCAGAGCAAAGCCCAGCACGAAGCCCAGGGCTTTCCCGTGCCCGTGGGCACTCACGCTGGGCACAGCCCCTCTCCTGGGGACACTCCTTCTCTCACAGCAATGTCTGCAATTCCAGCAGGTGCAACTGAAAATCCCACTGAGGCATTTGCTACCTTGACAATATAATTTCTCACTTTTTGGTCACAAACTCCATCTAATTCACTCTGGCTGAGGCTGGCAGGCAGCACACCGTGGCAGGGCTGTTTCCAGCTGTGTCCTTTATGCTTTTATCCCATGCTCCATTGAAGGGCTCAGACAGTTTTTCCCTCTTGTGCTTTTTTGCATAGTGGAACCATTAAAACAGTGGGGATCTGCCCTGAGCCACTCCTGGTTCTCCAAATACAATTGGGGCACTTCTCCAGGTGCTCAGCCCTTCATCCACTGGGTTTTATTCAGCAGGGGGCAGTTTCACAAGGCATTCCCAGCTCCCTCCTCGGAGCAGGATCCCCCTTGGGTGCCTTCCTGACACCTTTGCAATGCTCTCACTCTTCCCTGTCAGGATCCCACTCACCCCTTGCTCCAGCTGTCACCACCTCCCTCCTGACAGAGCACCCCACCACTGAGCAGGCGCCCCATCCCTGGGCACCCCACCCCAGCCCTGCACATCACACACGTCCTGGGAGCATTCCATAGTCTGTAAAGTGAGCACAACAAAAGAAGAACAATTTTAAAAATGGTAAATCCCAAAAAGTGAATATTTATTCAGAATGAGAAAACAAGAGCTGGTGAATGAAGGTGTTCAAGCTCAGGAGCGCAGCTGCGAGCAGGAGCTGCTTCAGAAAACTGACACGGAGAGCAAAATACTGGAGAGAGTATCTGGAAACTACAGATTTGGGACAAGAAATCTCAAGTACAGTAAGAGATCTGGGTTTCCATAAAGCACTGTGATTCCTCCACTTAGGGATAATAATCTACATTGTTCTTAAAAAGCAGGATGTCAGCAGCACAAACCAAATAATAGACCCTTCTTAGGCAGCAAGAGGATAATGGCTCCCAAGACAAAAGGAGAATTTATTTATCATAAAATACTCTGGAGAATCAGGCAGTCACCTGGTGTTTAATGCAGACATTGCAGACCCAAAGGAATTTTGCTCGAGTGTGACAGGGAGTGGGAAAGGTTTCTGTCTCATGAAAATTCATTGAAAATTACATTAATGCTGCTGGGAAGGCAATAGCATCCAGCAGGAATGGATGCACTGCCTCATCCATATGGATCCCATTTGCTGAAGTCTCAGTCTGTACCCTGCTAATGGTCCTATCCAGAGGGCCACGGTCCATTGAGGAGTTGGTGACCAGGGAGCAGCCCCGTGTGGGCTGAGATGGGCTCACCCTGGTGGAGGCAGCTCCCACTGCCACCGGCGCCCACACACGCTTTCCTGGGAACGTCCCGTTGTCTGGCTGCAGGGACATGGACAGGGCTGTTTGCTGCAGGAACCATGGACAGGGCTGTTTGCTGCCAGAACATGGACAGGGCTGTTTGCTGCCGGGACATGGACAGGGCTGTTTGCTGCCGGGACATGGACAGGGCTGTTTGCTGCCAGGACATGGACAGGGCTGTTTGCTGCAGGAACCATGGACAGGGCTGTTTGCTGCCGGGACATGGACAGGGCTGTTTGCTGCAGGAACCATGGACAGGGCTGTTCGCTGCCGGGACATGGACAGGGCTCTTTGCTGCAGGAACCATGGACAGGGCTGTTCGCTGCCGGGACATGGACAGGGCTGTTTGCTGCCGGGACATGGACAGGGCTGTTTGCTGCCGGGACATGGACAGGGCTCTTTGCTGCAGGGAGATGGACAGGGCTGTTTGCTGCAGGGAGAT
>NW_024581108.1:25762444-25768793 GCF_017639235.1 Corvus kubaryi | reverse complement strand
CTGCCCACCTCCCTTCAGCCCAGCGCTGTCCGAGCCCCGCTCGCTGTGGAGGTGCAGAGCTCTGCAGGAAGGAGCTGCAGCCCAAGCCCACGGACACATTTGGCTGCCACTCTTCCCCATCGGGATGGATGTTACTCTGTGCTCAGATAAGGCATTCAAGAACACTCCTGTTCTTCTTTTTGCTGGGTTCTTCTCCTGCACTTCTTTACAAAAGACTTATTTATACCTGACTTTCCTGATCCCATACGGGAAACAATAATCTGTTATTAACCGATCCATCTAAACTGGTATTTGCAGGTTCTGGCTAATTACTGGCTTTTCTCCTACCTTGAAAGAATTCCAAACACCATCTGTGCACCTAAAGCACATGTCAGGCAGCACCACTGCCACACACATCCACTGCTGACCAGTGGTGACCACTGCTGACCACTGGGCTCCTTCACTTCCCTGATGGCTGGGAGAGCAGCAGGACTGGCCTGTGTGGCCTTTGTCCCAGGCTTAGTGTCACTGCTGGTGCCCCCCTTCCTCCCACCTTGTGTCTCATGCTCCTCTTTGTGTCACCCAGAAAAGTATCACTCGCCCTTTCTGATCTCCCCACGGGGATGCGGTGCCAGTGAGCAACAGGGGCACAAAGTCAGCCTTTTGAAGGTAATGGTTGTTTCCTCTCAAGAGGATGAACACGTGTAGGAAGGAAGGACATTCACCAAAGCTGTGTGTGCTTCTCCCCACCTCACACAGTCCCCTAGGTAGGTTTAATTTTTTCTGTCTTCTTAGGGAAAAAAATTGACATATTCTACTATATGAAACCAGTACATATATATTCTACATATATATCTATTCTTCCTTTATTCTATAAAGAAAGACAAAAATGGAAGGGCTGCACTGCAGATGTCAAGTAAAACCAGCAACTAAGTTAAATGCCCCCCGAACAGGCAGTGATTGATAGTGAGAAGCACCAGCATCATCTGATTTCTTGTTAAATGGGGCCAGTCTCTGGAGTGGAGGTCTTCAAAGCAAAGGGTTTGCCCTGCTGTGCAGCAGCTGGAGGCATCCCCAGCTGGGCACCAGCCCCACCCAGAACCTCCCCTCACACGAACTCCAGTGATGATCGATCCGGATCGGCAGGAGGGTGGAGGGAGCTCTCAGTGCTGATGCCCAGGCATTATTCTATTGATAAAATGATTCCTCATCCTTGGGACTTTCTCTTTGACATCTCTTGTGTCTACAAGGAGCTCCTGCCCTCAGCGCCGCGGTGACGAGCGGCGTTATAATTGCCTTCAGCAGAGTCAGCTCACCCTACACTGGCGCACATGGATAAAGGACTGGGAAGAGCAGCAATGACCTCCATCTGTTCTCCAAACTCTCACCAGCACTCTCCACTGCTTCCAAAGCACACCCTGAATTTAGAATTCATGGTGTGCATACAGGCAATGAACCCACCAACCCTCAATGGCACAAATCAACAAACACTGTGATGCATTATCAAATTAAAGATTGGAAATTGAAACGTTTCTTGTAAAGTATAATCCTCGCCTTGATCTGTGCATTTGGAAAAATCAATAAAATAATGTGCAACAACCATGCAAGGCTTCTTTTAATGACTTGCGTCTTCATAAATACCATATTCATTACAGACCTCCATCAAAATATATTATCTGCACTTGCCCATGCTGCCGTTCCTTGATTGGAAAGCTTCACCTTGCTAAGGCATGAAAAATGGATAAGAATGGAACGGAATACAAAAGGGCCACTTATTATTTGTCAGCCCTTGTTTGCCCTTTTAAAGCAGATATCAAAATTTTAAATATGATCTTATAAAAGCAGCAGATTTCTCCCAGAGCCACCTGTGACAGACGTGGGGAAGTGCAGAACACTCAGACACCACTGTATTAATTTCAGAAACGCTGCGGCTGCACTGGTGCAAGGAACACATCGAGGAACACGTTTGCAGGAGCTAATGCCAGGAGGGGTAATTAATGCCTTCCTCAGACCTTCAGAGATGCAGGCAACAAATCACTTGGAATTACAAACTCCGCACATTTGCTTCTGCCTTGGAGGGAACAATGGCAGCACAGCGGCTGTGATGCGAGAGGTGGGCTGGGAGGGATGAGGTTGTGGTCAGGGGTCCCCAACCATGGGGATCCTGACAAATCTCATCCTTGGGAATCCTGTGAACTTGAGGGAAGAGCTTGTAGGACTTGCTGCCTTGTGGCCAGACCCCGTGCTCGTGCCTCAGCTCACCGTGCCCAGACACCGCGGCCGCTGCCACCTCACCCACGTGGCACAGGGAGCAGAGCTGGTCCTGCACAGGGGCTGCCCTGGGAGGCCAAGCCCCAGTGAGGAGGGGGACAGCGCTGTCCCCAGTGAGGGCTCCTTCCCTGCCGTGCTGTGGCTCTGATCCAGCACCCTTGTGCAAGGTGGTGATAAAGCTCCAGTTTGTGTTTTCATGTTGTGCACAAGGTGTTTGTGCCTGGAGCACTTCCTGCTTTGCCTGGCACCTGGCACCATCCCTGTGTCCGTGGCTCCTGCTGATGTTAGTTTATTTATTTATTCACCCCATCAATGACCTGAAATAACAAACTCTCCCTGTTTGCTTACCTGGAAACCATCTGACTCTGTCTTTCTCTCCTTTATCCATGAGCACAAACACTAGGAGACCTAATTTCTTCAAGATATTTACCAAAAGATTTAACAATGATTGGATTGGATTTATTGTAGAGAGAGATGGTGTTTTTTATCTCAAACAGTACCGAGACCCTTCTCCCCAGCTGCTGAAACCAATTGATCCAATATTAAATTCCACAAAATGAGCAAACTGCCAATATCACTATGTACAAAACACCAACTGCCCTCCCGAAATATTAGCAGCTAATTAAAACTAAACATTATTGCTACCCACATAGCATTGCTGCCTTCATAAGGAAGGTCTTTGGGTACACTCCTCTCCTTCCTGCTCAGGGGACAGCTCATTTTTTTGTGGAGAAGGAAACCACCCAATTTACTGTTTGATATGAAGTCACCGTGTGGCAGCTGAGCCCCAGCAAAGCCCGGCCGAGGCTGCTTTGACCTTGACCTTCACACTGTGCCCCCACAGGGACGGGCCGGGCTCTCCTCGCGGCACAGGCTCAGCTGGAATTCCCTGAGAAGACACAAACCGCCTTTTCCTTCTATTCCTCATCCCAGGGAGGGGAATTTAAATGAACAAAAGTAAAGCTGGCCATTTGCAAGGAATGATGTGCAAATTCAGCAGAAAATGCCCAATTTAACCTTCAGCCTGGCTCTGTCTCCGAGCCCATGACCCCTTCACTGCCCCTGGAGCGGGATCAGCTGCAGGAGCGGGATGGGCAGTGCCCGAGCCATGGGATCTGCGCTGCAGATCTCCCTTAAATCTGCCTTAAACCTTCTCTAAAGCAGTTTTTAAACATCTAAAGAAGACTCCATAAAGGAAAATGCAAATAAACAGAGCTTTTTTTCCAAGGCGGTGAAGGGGATTAGTGAAAGTCCCACCCTCTCTGCTCCCATTTGCATTCGGTGTTCCGACGGCACTTGACTCTGAAATCATTCCAGTAAAGCGGAAAATTAATATTCTAATATGCCTGCTTCTCCAGCAGCTACAAATAAGTAAAGTGGAAGTAGTAAAGAAAATGTTTTAGTATTAACTCTGGGTATGAATATTTATTGTAACCTGCCCTCGGCCACCGGCCCATCCTGTCCCTGCTCACTGGCAGGAGCCCCAGCAGCAATTATTTCCATGTTGTTTATCAAGGAGGGGAACAGTTCATTTCTGAGAGGCTTTTGACCGGCTTCTAGCACGGGTCTGCTCGGGTGTCCAGCACCCCTGGCCAGGGGCACGGCGTGAGGGCTCGGGCCCGTGGGGCTGCGGGCACGGGTGGGCAGGAGCGGGGCCTGCGGGACCCCAGACCCGCACCGGCCAGAGCAGGGCTCCCTGACAGAGAGAGGGGGATGCATTCCGCACTGCGCTGGAATTCGGGATCCATTCCGTGCTGTGACGGGGCTGAAATCACTTGTGCAGCTCATGGGCCGAAGCTGCCTCGGTGCCAAAGCCCCAGCGCAGCTCCCCCGGGCCCGTATTTGCGTCTTTGGAGAGGGAACGCTGTGAGTACGGAACAGGCGGGTTCAGGCCGGAGGGTTCCCCATCTCCTGCGTTTCCAAGCCGTGGGATGGACGGCCCTGCTGCTGCTCTCTGTTACTCACAATATTAAAGTCGCTGAGGTGGAACATCGCAGGTGCCTGTGGAGCACGAGGGGCTCTTCCCGTGCTCGGAAAGCACCGAATCCGCGGGGCACACCGAGGTGTCCGCGGGTTTGTCCTGCTCCTGCTGGGGCGGGAGGGCGGCTGGCAGCCCCTCACCTGCCCCGAACCAGGGGTGGGGTGTAGCTCAGCCGTGCCCGTGTTTTTGTTGGTTTAGAGAGAGAACTTTGTGTGTAAAAAACAGGGATTCAAGGTCTCCCTGAGGGTCACCGCCAGGGCCCTGCCTTCGGACCCAAACATCCCCCAGGGCACTGCCTGGTTGGGAGTAAACCGGCTGATATAAACTCAGGACATAAAATTTGCACTCTCAGGTATGTTATAATTAAAATATAATCTAAAAAATTCCAATGTTGTGACAACATTAAATAATTATGGCTTATTCCCATTTCCCCCCCTATTTTCGTGTCTGCACACTGTGATGGCTGAATATACAGGAGGAGTGAATCACTAATTTCCAATAAAAATTGCATACTGTAAGGCTGAATTATTCATATTTTTCCTGGCCAGCCCTATCGCTATTTACATTCTTGATACTGAAAAATATTCTTCAAAGATGAATTTTAGCAATTAAAATTTAAAGATGGAGTTTGACAACGCTGGTGAGTAAATTGTCACCAGCAGGACAGTAAAAGTTCAGAGTGTGACTGGTGTCAGCTGCTGGTAAATCTGGCAGCATTCCCAAGTGGGTCTCAGTTTTCTGGAGTGAATTTAACCCAAAGATTAATGCCCTTTTGACCCTTTTTTTTTTTTTTTTTTTTACATTTTCCCCTGCATACTCCTGAGCTGGAAGCCAAGCGTTCTCCGCTGTGGGTGCGCAGCACACCCTGACCCTGCTCTGTCTGCACCCCTGCCCTGCAGGCACATCCCAGAGCTGCTGCTGCAGTTAATTACACTTCTCCTAAAAACATTGCTCACCACCATGGTTAACTGTATGAACTTTCCAGTTGCTGTGAGATCCACGTATTTCTACAAGGACATCCTCAGCCCAGAAGGGCAGATGGGATTTTGGCAGCTGACACACCCCTGGGTGACAGAGCCCACAGCCCTGGATATGCTACACGTGGGAGGCTACAAATGCATCCCTGGGTTTCCTGCTCTCCTCCTTTTCTCACCCAAACAGGCTCCTCTCTCTGCTCCACCTGCTCATTAGCAGCAGGTATTTGCTGCTAATGCTTTTTCACATCTCCATCATAATGTTAAGAAATACTGAAATCTCCCTATTTAAATTGCTCTGGTGAAGTACAATACATTAATCATAAATAATTTATATGAATCTGTCCTTTTTTTGGACACATCTCAGCAGTGTCTTAGTAACATCCTTTCCACAGAACTTTAATTTGTGTTCTCTTATAAAAGCAGAAAGAGGTGGGGGAAAGAAAGAGAAAACTAGGTGAGTATTCCTTCCCTCTCTCCCACTCGACGGGAACAATCCCCGGGAGATTTCTCCAAGCCAGGCTTTTAATTTTACGTAACACTGCAGGTGAAGCGGGGAGAGCTCTCAGCGGTGTCACAAGCACTGCCTTCAGGAGATTTGGGTTCTGCTGCTCAGCTCCCAGGAATAATGACAGCAAACACTCTCCCGCTCCCGAGCGCATCCCGCGGAGCATTCCACTCCATTTCATGGAAACAGCCAGGTGTAATTTTAATTCATTTTCTGCCATTTTATCCTTTCCGCTGAATTGTTTACAATCCACTGCTTCCCTCCCCCTGCTCGGGCTGCTTGTGCCACTCTCCAGCCCTCGGGAATCGTTCAGCCAGGCCATGGAAGAGCACTATAAACCTTAATGCCTATTTTCCTGAATGGTCAACACCCATTGCCTTGGTGTGACTCGTTAAACCCCTCACAGAAGGGGCACGGACAGCCTTTTATATCCCATCATGGCAGGGCACAGACATCATCCCTGGGAGCAACATCCCTCCATTCCCGGGAGAAGCACCCATCCCCAGAAGCTGCATCCATCCCCGGGAGCAGCACCCCTCCATCCCCGGGAGCAGCACCCACCCATCCCCGGGAGCAGCACCCCTCCATCCCGGGAGCAGCACCCACCCATCCCCGGGAGCAGCACCCACCCATCCC
>NW_024581108.1:25750475-25762434 GCF_017639235.1 Corvus kubaryi | reverse complement strand
CCGGGAGCAGCACCCACCCATCCCCGGGAGCAGCACCCACCCATCCCCGGGAACAGCACCCCTCCATCCCGGGAGCAGCACCCCTCCATCCCTGGGAGCAGCACCCACCCATCCCCGGGAGCAGCACCCCTCCATCCCCGGGAACAGCACCCACCCATCCCCGGGAACAGCACCCACCCATCCCCGGGAGCAGCGCCCCTCCATCCCTGGGAGCAGCACCCCTCCATCCCTGGGAGCAGCACCCACCCATCCCCGGGAACAGCACCCACCCATCCCCGGGAACAGCACCCCTCCATCCCTGGGAGCAGCACCCCTCCATCCCTGGGAGCAGCACCCACCCATCCCCGGGAACAGCACCCACCCATCCCCAGGACCAGCCAGGCTGCGCCTGCCGAGGGAGAGCCTTGTCCACCAAGGCAGAGCTCCCCCAGCTCCCTGAGACAGAGACTCCCCAGCCTGGGAAGAGGTCACTCATAAACCCCACACTCCCCCCAAAAAACCCAAAAAACCTCACCGGATATTCCTTTTCCTTCAAATGCCATCAAGGGTTTTATTTTGGTGTGGGACATTTCCACAGAGTGAGGACATTTCTGAAAGTCAGCCCTTCCTTCCCAGAAAATAATCCAGGTTTTGGCAAGCTGCAGTTGCAGAGCATCCATGACCTTTATCCACAAAGCCTTGGGGATGACAAGTCCCCGTGGAGAAGTCAGGGATGGAAATTTCCTGCAGAACTGTGGGAAGAGATGATTTTTTGTGCTTGTGAGTTTCAGAGGCACTTTGACAGACCCCAAGTTGGAGAGCTGAACTTTGTTTCCTTTTTATATTACCCACAGCAAAAGAACAAAAAAGTAAAACAAAAAATTCCTGTCTTCAAGTCTTCAGGACTATTTTTTTGCCAGCAACAGTGGGAGTTGTGTACTGAGGTGAAGAATAGGGAATGATCTTACAGTACATTTTAAATAGCTTCTGAAACATAGGCAACCCTAATTAACATTTTATGGTACTGGAATTATAACAAGAAAAGCAACTTAATCTGTAAACTCCATTTGTAACAATGGCAATGGTAAACAGAGGGAGAAGATGTTCAGGGGAAAATAGAAGAAGGAATGGAGAAGAAGCAAGAGTGGAGGAGATGCAGCTCCAACAGTTATTAAGTGACTGAAAAAAATATTTTTGGAGAATGATGAAGGCAAAGTAAAACCAAATGGTCAATGAAGGAAGCCAGGCAACTGGGGAATTCCTCCCTCTCCAAGTTCTTTCTCCTGAGCAATGCTTTAATTCAAGTCTGCTCTCCCCTAATCTTCACACCAACTGAAGCAGCTACAGGAACAATAATGCAAGGAAACCAAACCGACTCTAATCCTCCTGCTCGCCTCAGCTCATGAACAACTCTGTGCATCAGTTTATGGAGCTGCAGAGTTCACTGCAAAGATTTCCTTTATTGGTTTTGAGCAGCTTCAAGGACACCAGTGGCACTCAAAGCCCAGGGAATTGTATCTAAATAACGATTGTTTCCTCCAGCCTCTGCCCGGCTGGGCTCCAGCCAGAGAGCCCTGAGCTGGGACATGCTGGGCAGGGGCCTGCAGTGATCAAAACCACAATGAGAGGGAGGTACAGGCAATTGGAGATCAATTTTTCAACCCCAAGAGGCAGGAATTATGCTACTTAAACAGATTTTCTTTTTAATTTTTTTTTCCCTGAGCACGACTTCAATTCCTTTTGCTCTCAGGCTTCTCTGTCCTGAATTCTTTGTCACCTGAAGGCTAGACTGCAAAAACAAAAGTAGGGATTCTTACACAGATTTTGGGACATTTCTCTTCAGTTCAGTTGTAAAATATATGCTGAAATAAGCTACTGCCTTGGCAGCTTTGCAACAGCAGGCACAGGACAGCAAGGAGTTGTTGCAGAGCTTTATTTCAGGGGGTCAAAATGCACTTAGTGGGGTGTTGGGGGAGCAGGGCACCTGCAGTAGGGAGGGTTTGTCTCACAGTGCTGCTTTTATGTGTCTGTGGGAGTGAGATGAGCTTTAAGGTCTGTCCCAAGCCAAACCATTTTGGGGTTCTGTGATTCCCTCTGATGGAAACACAGAGATATGAAAGTCCCACCATTTATTTTTGAAGTCAGTGCTCCACGGCAGGGTTTGTGATTAGTGGGAGCACCTGGCCAGAGGAATTGCTGGCTCCCCACGTGCAGATGGATGATGATGCTGGTGCTGGCGCAGATGCAGCAGTGTTTATTCAAGTGATGTCTGCGTGCCCCATGCATCATCTCCAGCTACAAAACTATAGGACTCTTTAATAAATATTTTGCCTCTAATGTCTTGGTGTGAGGAGATTTATGCACTGATTAGTTCTTTCATCTTGTTTGTTTAAGGAGCTCTTGTTTACAGAGCCCCTGACAGAGCTGCAGGGATGGCAAACTGTGCCAGGCACTCCAGGGCTTCTGTCTCCAGCAGCCACCACCTGCTCCCACTGCGGTCCCACCGCGTCCCCCCAGTGCCACATGGCCTGGGACACCTCCTCGGGACAGGGGGATGGAGAGGGGGCCCTTCCCTGTGATCATCACAGAAATTTTTTAACATGCTACTCCTTGTTCTGGTTTTGTCAATCATGGAGCAGACACTGTATTTGCTATCTTAGGTATAATTAAATAGCAAATGCTACACCTTGTTAGAGAATGCAAAGCAGAGGCCATGCTTGTGACACAGTGTGAAAGATGAAAGAATTTATTACCAACATTTTAAAATGCACTGCCACATTTTGACAATTTTTTAAAATCCTAAATAAAGGAAACAGTTTCAAGCTCCAGCAAAGAGACTGAGTTCGTGGTACTCAAACTGTAGGGACGCCAATGAATTAAAATCAGTTTGCTTTCCCTCTTTTCTCCTCTGCACATTCACTGGTGGCTGAGAGCTCCCTGCCTGCTCGGGCTGGGCAGTGCTGGCAGAGGGGCTCAGGCAGGGGTGGGAGCAGCTCGGCTGTGGGGTAGCTGGGGAAGAAGAACCCCACATTTATTGTCCAGTCCTTCAGGCTTTGCTGTGGGTCTGTGCTGCCTGCACTGCCACACAGGGAGCCCACACAGCTGGGGTTTGGGGAAGCTGTCCTGCCTGAAGCCCCCGAAGCGCTGCTCAGCCCACAGGATGCTGAGAGTCTGGGGTCCTGTCCAGCCAGGGCCCAGCTCCTCCTGCTGCTGCAGCACATCCCCAATTCCATGGGAGTGGGATCCCCAGCTTCCCGAGGCTCAGAACACCCAGCACCTGCATCCCTCATCTTCATCCATACCCTGACATTCCCAGGGCACGGGACCTTCCTGCCCTTCCCAGGATGTCCTGGGCTGGCACCCCGAGGGTGCTGCACAGAGGAGTCCCCAGGGATGGAACAGCACGAGGGGTGGCCGGTCAGTGCTCGCCCTCAGCTCGGTTCTCCTCCCACGCTGCTTCTTCCAAAGTGACTTTTGCTTCTAGGAGCTATTTCAGAGTGGGAACAGGGGGTCGTGGTGCCCTTTTTTGTAGGAGCAGATGGTTGTGGCAGCCCTTCTTTATGGGATAAAGCTGACAGGTGTCAGAGACTGAAAATAGTTCATGCCTCAAACATTGATATAAAGTTTTGCTCATTATAAAGAAACTACAACCGAAGAAGCCTCCCTGAAGAGTGGGACTTTGAACTGAAAGTCAAACTGTTAATTAGGTAAAGGGAAACCCATTGTTCAGCCATCTCAGGCTGAGGGAAAGGTTTGCATCCACAAAAGGCCGAAGCCACCAGCCGCAACTATCCCTGGCTGAGTTTGGGATGGGGGGAGAGCACAGCTCCCAGAAGGCAGGTTTACACAGACTCCCCCCAGCCGAGGGGGGAGAAGGAGGTTTTGGGTGCATGGGGTAACCTCTGGTGAGAGGCAATAAACACCCATCCTCCAGATTACACAAACCGGCCCAGCTGTGGAACTCCCAACCCCACAGGGCACATCCACGGGGCATTCCCGTGAGAGGCTTGGCCCCGCAGGGGCTGCACTGATGGAACAGAGTCTGCTGTGAGAGACTGACCCCACCCCAGGGGGACATGGCTGGACATGCCTACCTAGCCTGAGCATATTCACCCATGGGACTCTGTGCCTTCTGGGAGACCTTCATCAGCGAGAGACCAGCTGCAGAGGATCAATGGGACATCGTTGGGATCCATGGAGTGGTGATATTTTCCTTATTCTGTCCCTGTCACTCTTTCTGTCCCCCTCACCTACTTTCTTTCTTTCGTTCTTTCGTTCTTTCTTTCGTTCTCTCTCTCTCTCTCTCTCTCTCATATTTAGCATCAAATAAAACCCTTACTATTGTCACTGGCATATGGTCTCGTTTGCACCTTAATTCGGGCAGAGGCATTTCTAAGAACCTTAAAACTGGATTAACACAGGGTAAATCCTGTGCCTTTCCCACGTGCGAGCAGCAGCTCAGCCGCGGCTCACAGCGAGCTCCCCTCTGAAGTGCAGGGACTGCCGCAGCCACTCCGATAAGGAAATGACCCCTCCCTGCCGTGCCTGGCAAGGAGGGGAGATGCAGCCTCAGATCCTGTGGCAAAGCTGCCTCTGATTCTCCGTCCCCACGTTTGCAGCAGAACGCGGCTGCGAGGCTTGAGCGCTGGAAAACACCGGCAAATGTCAGTGTCCATCGCTCAGAGCAGAACATCTGCCTCAAACTGCACCTCGTTAGTTTGATGTCACATCGTGGGAGATGGTTTGGTGCTCTGTGGGACAATTACTGAGAATCTCAGGTTTCTTTCAGTGACCATTGATTTTTCTATCTAATTTACATCTACAGAATAATGTTTGTCAGTGTAAAGATACAGGAAAAATGAGAAATTGGGGGTATTTTTAGTTTGCCTAATGAGGCACCACAGGCATGATGAGAGTTCTGAACACGCCAGTAATCACAGGTTAATGATCTCATCCTCATCTTCAGGTTAATCATGCAGACAAATAGCAAGGCAAATCCTGGAATATTTATTCACTGCTGGAAGAGTGGAAGAGCAATGGAGTTGGCTTCCCAGAATGCTGTGTTCAAAATAAATCCTGTCATCAAGGTGCCTTTTGGTTGGGTTTTCATGATTCATATTTTACTGTAGAATTGGTATCTTAAAAGATTCCTATTTATTGTTTTGTAGGTTGGAAATTAATTTACATCTATTACTGCAAAGAAGTCCCCGTTGGTGAGGCACTTGCCAGGAAAAGGTTATTTGTAATGACCAAATTTGTCACTGTTTGGGATCTCATAAAGGTCACAGTGGAAGGTTTTCTCTTGCTTTAAATAAAAATCTGTATTTTAAAAAGAAATGTGCTTAACTTTCATTTCATAGAAATATCAAACCTGTTTGCACTATAATTTACTTTTGGAGCTCTTGACATTTACGCAGCTGCCTGTCTTTGGAGAACAATCTCTTGATTCGGCTGGGAAGCACTCGCAAGGAAACAGTCAATGAGGGATCGGGGAACGGTGCCACGAGAGCACCCAGATCCTGCTGGCACCCAGAGACCCTTCCCTGCCCCAGGGACACCCACCCCGGGCACACACTGGGGCATAAAGCTGGGCACTGCCCTCCCGTGCACTGAATGTGCCAGGGAACTGAACGGGACAAGTGCTCGTTAGCATGGCTGTGCCACCGAGCAGATGGAGAAGCTGTAAATGAGGGAAAACCTGGAAAGCCTCCTGGTACAGTTCACCCAGGGAACAGCAGCTTCTGCTCCTCTCCTTCTACAGCGTCATCTCCTGCTTCCACATCCACACCCCCTGTGCCTGAGGGACATCGACATCCCTGGAAGAGACACCAGCCACTGTCACCTCCGGCTGCCTGGGAGGCCACTGGGCCAGGGGAGGCTTTTAAATTCCTGATTTCTCTTCCTGGCAGACACAAAACACAACAGGTTGTACCAGGGAGAGCTCAATCCTCTACAGGTTATCAGCTTTTGAGACTGTTTGCTCCTTTCATCATCCAGCTGCTAGGGTCCAGTTTAAATTACAGCTTTTTGGGATAACCAAGGGGTTTACAGCAGGTAGAGCCTTTTATTTACATGCCATCTTTATTTTAATGGGACGCTCACACCATTTGAGGGGCCTTGCTACTGGAACTCTTGGTAATGGAGCCGGGTGCCTCAGGACAGGAACAGCACCAGCATCCCACAGAGGGGACCAGGACCAGCCCTGTGGAGGGGACTCGGGCTGCTCCTGAGCAGAACTTCCCTGTTGGAGAGGATTCCTCATCCACTGCTGATTGAATTGTTTCTTGAGCAACCTGAACCTTCCAAGCTGCCTGTCGGGGTACAGGAGGTGAATGTGTCAGGGCTTAAAGCACGTCATCCATGTGGTGACCTGCCCAGGGAGCCCCTCACCCTGCAGTCCGTGCTGTGCTAAGAGTAACAGCGTTTACAGCTCCATGGCCAGGCCAAGGAAGCAGCTGAGTTAACAGGAGACTTATTTAAATGGCAAAAGCATCTGAAAGAATGGGATCAGTCCAATTAATTCCAGAGATACACCTGTGTAACGTTTCCATCAGCTAACAAGGGAGAAGACAGAAGTGTTATGTCACCACCCTGCACCTTCAGTGCCAAAATAACAGTTATTTTGCCAGAGTACAGATGGGAAGGTAACGACGACCAGCTGCTGATTAACCCTCTCAGGGCTACTCCTGTCCAGGTTTACTCCTGCTCCTACCCTGCTCTCCAAAGATGTGCTGTGCTGCTGCTGCCTGAACGGGCCTTTCCTCCTCCTCCTCCTCCTCCTTCCCAGAGCAAAGCCGCTGGCCCAGAGCCCCCAGGCTGTGCTCGGGTCCGGCTCTGCCCAACGCTTGGAAGGGCATTGCGGAGGGATGCAGCCACCTCTAGCCAAAGAAAAGGAAAACGAACCCCAAACCAATGGGAAAAAACCCCAGCCAAGTCGGGACCTTGTTCCTCAGTAAGTGACTCGGCAAGCGAGCGATGTGTTTGCACCTGGGCGCTGGGATCTGCATCCCGGGGGGCTCCCGATGGCCCGTGGCAGGCTCCCGTTAGCCCACTGCGCTCCCGTTCGGGCCGGCAGCGCTCCAGGGGCTGGCTGCGGGCCATCCCTGCCTCCCGCCGCTGGATGGGTCGGGGAGGGGCTCCCGTGGCCGGGGGTCCCTGGGGCACCCCCGGGTCCCTGCTCGGGCCGGGGCTCCGGGCAGCGCCGGCCTGCAGCGGTCGCTGGATCCCGGTTTTCCGCGCCGTGCTGGCGGAAAGCTGCCGCGTTGTGTGCTCCGATGTGCCGGAGGGGCTGGGAGACCTCAGAGGGTACCTTGAGAGCAAGGGCAGCTCTCCTGGTCCCTGGATTTCGCGTGTGTGTGTTCCTGTCTGGCTGGGGGTGTTCTCTTCGGCCGTGCCCGGGAGAGGCTGGGAGGGTTGGGCTCTTATGAGGCTCCTAAAGACTTCTTATAAACGTGACTTTGCAGCAGACGAACCAGGGCAGGCACTCAGCTTGAAAAAGTCTGCCAGTGTGTATATAAAATGTACATCTCGCCTTGTTTGTGTGCTTTAAAATCATGGCCCTGAAGCTTTTCAGACACTTGGGAATTTCAATATAAATATTTAGCAAGAATTTCTGCACTCAGAGATAAAACATGAGACAGTTCTACTGCATCCTGTCTTATGTGTGCTTTTATTTTATTTTGAGTTGTTGAGCATAACTTTGCATATACAGTTGTGCAATATTGTTTGGAAAGATGGAGAAACACTATTAACAAGGAGGAATGGCTTCCCACTGCCAGAGGGCAGGGATGGATGGGATCTTGGGAAGGAATTGTTCCCTGGGAGGGTGGGCAGGCCCTGGCACAGGGTGCCCAGAGCAGCTGGGGCTGCCCCTGGATCCCTGGCAGTGCCCAAGGCCAGGCTGGACATTGGGGCTTGGAGCAGCCTGGGACAGTGGGAGGTGTCCCTGCCATGGCAGGGGTGGGAATGGGTGGGCTTTGAGGTCCCTTCCCACTCAAACCATCCTGAGATTCTAAGATAAGGAGAATTTGTCCGGAGAAGGCGGCAGTGCTTGTTTGATGGCAAAGGGGTCCTGTGTTCCCCGTGGTGCTCAGCAGGAGCAAACCCAAGCTGGCTGTGAGCAGAGGAGGATCAGGGCTTTTCCCACTGGATTTGGTGCTGTGCCTCCTGTGCTGAGGAGTGGGGAGGGAGAGCAGAGCCCAAAGCGCCTGTGCGTCACCAGCCCCAGCCAGGCTCTTCCCCTGAGCCTCCTCCAGCCAGATAGAGTAGCAATTTTAATAAGATGCAATGGGCTGGTACAGGGCCATCAAATGCTGAGTGCATTTTTTTCCCTTTCTAAATTGATGTGAAAATCTGGTCGGCTTATAACTACCAAACTACAGCTGCAAAAAAAAGTCCTGACAACTTTGTAATGACATCCTTAATCTAATAATTGAAGGAACAAAGCCAATAAAAAAGAACTTGTCGGTATTTTGAACAACACAAGTTTAATATATTGGGAATTAAAGTTTGAGCTTAATGAGGAAAAGTAATTTAGATGTAAACAACTGGTCTGAGTCAAAAGCCTGGGGATTTCAACAGGCCATTATCCAGCACAGAGAGTGCTTTTAAACCCGGCTGAGCTGTCAGAAGGCTTTACAGCAGCTCCCAAACCGATGTGCTTCAGGCTGTGTGTGCCCCAGCACGGGGAGGGGGAGCGCAGCCTCTGCAGGAGACTCCTGTCCTCTGCTCTCTGGGCGCCACCTGATTAACTCCAGGGACCGCTGGAATTAGCATAACTAATGGGAAATGTAGAGAGGAATCCAGATTCGTGACAAAGCGAGTACCAAGTGCTGCTGTGCTGTGGCTATGGATCCCTTTATCTTAAGGGGATGGTGTTGGCTGGCAGTGCCTGAGCAGCTCCACTTCGGGCTCTCCTCCCGGTGAGCCCCTGTACAGGGCTGGCTGGAGATGGGTGTGGAGGGAAGCCTGGGTTTTGACAGAGAAGGTGAGAAGGTGAAAGTTCTGTGTGTGATTCCTTGGGGCAGGCACGGGGTTTGTGCGGTGCTGGTGTTTGTGCTGCTCCCGTGTCTCTGCTGTTGCATCCTGAGGGTACCAGGGGAGCAGCAGGGCTGAGCCCTCTGCTTCCAGCCAGCCCAGGAGCTGTCCCCGGGGTACTGGTCCCTGGCAGCATGACAGGCTTGAACTGAGCCTCTCCAGGCACCTGTGGAGGAAACCCCTGCTGGAGCCTCCTGGTTCACCCTGACTTCCCAAATTCTGCTCCATCAATGCTGGAGGAGACCTGCTCTGTGGCCAGCAGCCTGACCAGGGTTATTCAGGAACTCTTTGCTATCCTTTCTCTCAGTCCAGCAGGTTTTTTCATCTCTGTATCTCATTATTTTAGAACAGGAAGTTTAGAGCAAATTATGTGCTAATTATAGCTCTGCTTCACATCTACATCTTCAGACTCTTACACTCAGGAATAAGTGTCAGAATTATGTTGAGAAATGAGAACGTGTCACAGGAAAAGAGCTCTTCCTTGTATGCATTCTAAATAAAATGTGTGTTTTCTAAGTCATCATTTTGGCTAAGAAAATGATTCCTTAATGCTTTGCCTTAAGGAAAAATAGGTGAAGGTTTATGGTTGAAGCCAATAGGAAACCTGGGTGCCAGGGTGGGATGAGTGGTTTCATTAAGTGCCATCAAAAATCCCCTTGAAAGAATGGCTGCAGAAAGGAAGGTACAAAAATGTTAAGTTAGGAGTTAAATGACACAAGCTGAGCTTATGGTCAGCCATGTGTTCTTCTGGCTCCATATGGTCACAATTACTGAGGCCAAGGGAGTCTGATTGGCTCCTGGATGGTGAAATTTTTATTCTTTTGTGTAGAGGTTTTCTTGTCATCTGGACAATTGGTTTATAAATTAGAACGGAATCTAGGGAGGAGTTTCTTAAAGTTGCAGGGGATTTTATCTTCAGAGTGAGTTTACCTTTTATTATTTTAAAGTATTTGGACAGTGCAGTGAAGCACAGAGACTCTGGTGGGCGGTGTCCCTGTCCGTGGTGGGGCTGGAATGGGATGAGTGCTGTGCTCCCTCCCACCCCCCTGTCTGAAGCTGAGTGCTGCTCCTCTCTCTGGAGTTGGTGGCCACTTCTGCCCATGCCTGGGCCTGTCCTGGCAGGGAGCTGGCGGTGGCCCAAGGCAGGCAGCGGTCCAGCTGTGCTGGTGGCTGGCTGGTGACCAGCTCCTCACCTGGGTAAGGGCCTGCCTGGGCTCTGGCACTCCTGGGTGATGGAGGTGCTGGTCAGGGGGAGTTCACAAGTCCCAGACTGGTTTGGATTGGAAGGGACCTTAAATCCCACCCAGTGCCACCCTCTGCTGTGGGCAGGGACACCTTCCCCTATCCCTGGCTGCTCCAAGCCCCATCCAGCCTGGCCTTGGACACTCCCAGGGATGGGAGTTTGCCAGCTGTCTGAACTTGTAATGGAGTTTGGTTTTTTGTCTTTATAAAATTTGTGTTTATAATTCCTCCTCTTGCAAACTAAGCACTTGACCAAGAGTAGGTCAGGTCCTCTAAATTTCTGCTCATGTTAATGAGAGCATACCATTAGATTGCATAAACTTTGCATAATAAACACTGAAAATGAGCCTGAAGTTATCTAGTCTTGCCCTAAGGCACAATCAAATATAATGAAGCTGTTGTGATGTTTCTTTAAAAATCTCCAGACGCTCCAGAAAAGTCTTCAGTCCTGATCCTTGCAGCTTATGCTTTTCAAGGGGACTCTGCACAGGCAGGTGTGTGATTGGACACTTTTATGTACTCTCAGGGCTGTTGTTGTAAATATTTCTTTGGTATAAAACACTTACAATTTGCACCCATTATCAGTGTTATCTGTAAATCCATATCTGCTATTCATCTCTGCTGGGGTAATTCCCACACTGCTGCACGAAGCAGAGGGCTTCAATTCTCATTTTTATGTTTATGGTTTGGTATATGGCTTTCCAGCCATATGTTTTTATGGAAGTAGAATAAATATGTACAGATGAGAGCTCTAAATACTTGAAAGTCTGAAGTATCTGACTTTTGCTCTTGTAAGAGTAGTTTCTCCCCATGTAAATGCGTTTTGAGCCCATTGCTGTCCCGGTTGGCCGTCGCTGTGGCACAGAAGGAGAGGGGTTAACACCCTGAAACGCTGCTGCATAATGCATCGGGAGCTCACTTAGGATGATTTTGGGTTTTCTTCTAAGGTAAAGTGCTGCAAAATGCTTTTATGACTCAATCCCTGGCTCAGCGACCTCATCGAGCACTTTATATGAGTTTACAGGCTGCAGGTAGTGAGTGCTGGAGGCAAAACAAGCGAGAGCTGCATTAGGGCAGGTGGGAGAGCCCAAAACACCCTCGGAAATTCGGCAAGAGCTGGCACGGGCTGGGCACGGCCCATGAGGAGATGAGGGGCGTTTCTGAGCGAAGTGACAACTGCCCTTCTCTAAATGAGCTTAAAACTGAGCGCTCCGGAAGGGAAGCTTGGCTCCTTCCTCTCCTGGAGAAAAGGAGAGACTGAGCCTCGGCAGGGCAGGAGCTGGAATGGATGATCCTGTGGGTCCCTCCCAACTCAGGATGTTTTCTATCCTTTTTTTTTTTTTTTCATCTGTGATAACAGAAACCTATTCAAATCAGTTCCAGGGAATAATTGCAGCAATCATTATTGCTTATGTTCTAAGGTGGGGCTTTGGCACACCCGGATCTTTAGGTTTTGACCTCTTGGCCTTCAGCCAGACAGAAAAGGCTCTTGTGCAAGTCTCTTGCACCTACCAGTCAAAAGGATGATAAATAAACAACCCCCACCCCTCCAAAGCAGCACTGCTTACCTGGGGCTGTGCTGGGGGCTGCATGGGCCCCATCCTTCTCCTCTTGCAGGGAGTGGGGTTCTCTGCCAGAGGGATGCAGGGTCCACCAAACTTAAATACCCTTTGTCTGCCCCAAAACAAGGAGTAAGAGGTAG
>NW_024581108.1:25724235-25750465 GCF_017639235.1 Corvus kubaryi | reverse complement strand
AAACTTAAATACCCTTTGTCTGCCCCAAAACAAGGAGTAAGAGGTAGTTGGCAGGTTCCCCTAAACTTAAATACCCTTTGTCTGCCCCAAAACAAGGAGTAAGAGGTAGTTGGCAGGTTCCCCTCGGCTGGATCGATCTCCATCTCTATCACCAAACACTGATGCTGCAGGAAAGTTTAAAACACAACCAAACACCCAGGAAACAACAAAAGGTACAGACAAAACCTTGGGTGTACTGATGCTCTGGGAGCTGTTTGCTGAATTCCTGTGGCTTTGTTCACAGATGGTTTTATTTAGCTCCGTGAGTTTGTGCAAAGTGATGGGAGAGAAACACTTGCTGGATAAATCATAGCACCAGAGCTGGGACTGTGTGAACTCTCCAATTAAACCTGACAACTCCTTAAAAAATTTAATCCCACAGATGCACTATGACAATTCCCAAAGTGCAGCAGGAGCATGGAGTGTGGCATTCGCCTGTTCTGCTGTGGGATCAGCGCTCTTCTTACACAGGAGCAGGTGGAGGGAGCTCAGTGAGCACCGTGACACGAGTGTGGAAGCCTGGGTGTCACTAGGGTGTAAATTACAGTAATTTGGGATCTGAATGGTTAGTAGTGGGTTTTAGTCTCCTTCAATTTTCCTACACAATAAGGGCAGCTTCAGCAGGAGCTGACAGACTTCTCTTCCCAGAAAAATTAACCAGAGGAAGAACCAGGAAATGAGCTGTTACCTGTCACTGGACAACTGCCACTGGTTTTTCAAGTGTTCCTTAATTTAAGTCAAGTGTTTAAATTAAACCTTCCTGCAGTGGTGGGTTTGCCTCTCCCCAGGTACTGGGGATGCTCAGCACTGTGATTAACTGGGCAGGTGGCGCTTCCTGTGTTTGGAGCCCACTTGAGAGGGAGCAATGAATTGTGCCAGAAGGGCTTGGTCTGTTTTTAGTGGTGGAGCAGATGAGCTGGATCATGAACACAGTCTTCTCATCTGTGGGAGTCAGTCCCATCTCCTGCTCAGCAGAAGCTGTGCCTGCTGAACTTGGCCTCCTGCAGCTGAGAGCCCCAAGGGCTGCTCCCGGCAGAAAGCGGGGATGTGAGTGGTGCTAATCTCAGTTAACTTCTCCAGGCAGGAAAGGAAATGGGAAAAGGAACAAAACACCTCTGTGATTACAACATTTATGTGATAAAAGCACTTCTGTGCCTGTCAGTGTTTTAGTACAATTTCTATGGGAAAGCTTTTTTATTCTGCACGATACTTGAATACGTGTAAAAGGAGCCTCACTGATCTCGCCCCTCCTCCGCCCTGTGTCTGAGGGGTTCGCTCAGTGCAGGGGAGATGAGACAAAGGGGTTTAAAACATTGATTGGGGACAGGGGGAATAGTTTCTTGTTATCCAAACATCATTGATCAGAGAGAGTTTGCTTCCTTCGTTAGGGCTGTTCCAGATGTTGAAAGAGGAGGCCACAGGTGAGGGATTTGATGTACTTCTGGGCCAGAGACTGGTGCCAAAGGTGGGGAAAAGGACTGTAATTTGGGCTTTATTTGATTTATTTTTAATGGTCAAGCTATTTCATTTGAAATCCAAGTATGAAAATAAATCACCCCAAAACAATTATTTAATAGACAAAAGCATAATTTTCTTATTACATCTTTTCTTTTGCCTTCATGCACCAACTTTGACTTAAATCCCACTATTTTCCAGCTTTTGGGGGAATGGTGTAAGGTCTGCTCCAAGTGCAGGAGTGCAGTGAGCTGCTCAAATCTGTGTTCATGTTACATTCAATTTACAGGTGGAAGTGCTGTGAAATACCTGCAGTCCCAAGTCCCTTTTCTCTATGTGTTTATTTTAGGTCTCATTTGTGTTAAATGGTGGGTCCATACTTGCTCCTGAAGGTCAGGCATAGCAGCTGTATGACAAAACGAGACCCAGAATTATGGTCAGGGTTTTGCACACTGCTGCAAACACAAAAACAGCTGTGGGTGCATTTCACAATGGGCCCCTCGTGTTTTCAGAAGCAGCCACTGCTGTGTGAGGTAACTCTGCGGAACTTGGAGAGTATGAACTTGTTCAGCCGCCTTCTTATTATCATTCGATTATGTAGCAAAGTTTGACATATCTTAGATTTAATGACTTGCTAGCAATCAGGATAATTTGCATATTTGGCATAGAGAAATGAAGATGAAAAACTTTTTTTAAAAATCCAGGGTATGTTTTCAGTTGTGCACTTGAAGTGTTTGTGGTTCCCCTTTCCCTGGCTCATGGTGCCCCACTGCAGCTTGGGCTGGGATTGAAATTAGCCAGATGTTGTCTGCATTGGCAGGATCACACTTGCCAGGGACATGTTTTGGTGAAATCCTGGACTGGTTTGGGTTGGGAGGGACCTTAAATCCCACCCATTCCCACCCCTGCCATGGCAGGGACACCTCCCACTGTCCCAGGCTGCTCCCAGCCCCAATGTCCAGCCTGGCCTTGGGCACTGCCAGGGATCCAGGGGCAGCCCCAGCTGCTCTGGGCACCCTGTGCCAGGGCCTGCCCACCCTCCCAGGGAACAATTCCTTCCCTAAAATCTGATGTGAACCTGTTTTCTGTCAGTGGGAAGCCATTCCCCTTGTCCTGTCCCCCCATCCCTCGTGAACAGCTCCTCTCGGTCTCGTGGAGCTCCTGTCAGGCAGGAAGGCCACAGCCCCCTCTCCTCTCCAGGTGGAACCATCCCAGTTCTCTCAGCCTTTCTGTGGGGCTGACTCAGAGCCCCCCCTAAAGCAGGGCTTTGTGTGGTTGAACTCCTGTCCTGCCTGGTTTCTGAGGCCTCTGGAGGCTCAGCTTCAGCCAGAGCAGCCCCATAGTTTGGGATGGTTTCAGCAATGGGATATTCATCCTCTGGCGAGAAATGTTTGTTGTAACCAACACCATGTCTTAAAACAGGGCCATGAAGTAATAAATTGTGTTACTACGAGGCTGTTGTGACACTTAGAAATGCCCTGCAATTACTCATGCTATTAATTAACTGCAAGGAGTGTACTTTTGCAATTAGTTATCAGTGCTTGCCAACTACTTCAAAGGGCAGCCAGTGAGTTGTTCTCATGGGATTGGGGTCGGATGAGCTGTAGGCACGTGGCAGAGGAGAGGGGGGAGCAGGGTCCCTCTGAGCCTGGCAGGAGAAGCTGGTGGTGGCTGGAGAAGGAGCCCTGAGGTGTCATGTCCAGGGTGGGGCTGCTCCTTGTTACCCTTTTGAGTACTTGGAAGGAGTGTGGAGGGATGGCTGCCTTTCCTTCCACTGATGCCAGAAGGGGAGAGGCTTGTGAAAAAGAAGCCTCTTCTGTAGGTTGAAGTGTACTGTTCAGTTGGGAATCCTGAAGAAAACCAGGGGAAATGGGATAATAAAAATAAGTGCTGCAGGACCAATTTTTCCTTTCTTGAGTCAGAGTGGTCTAATTTCTGGTGTAATTGTGCTTTTATTAAATTGCAGAAAGGTTTGGGTGGGAAGGGACCTTAGAGCCCATCCAGTCCCAGCCTCTGCCATGGGTGAGGACACCTTCCACAATGCCAGGTTGCTCCAAGCCCTGTCCAGCCTGGCCTGGAACACCATGTCCAGAAGGGCACTGCTGTGGGTTTGGGTGGGCAAAGGGCTGCAGGCCCAGGGATGCACCCGGACACAGGGGAGGGGCTCAGGTGGGACAAGGCTTCAGAGTGCTTCGTGTGTGTAGCAGTGGGGGACAGTTAACAAGCAGATACAAGAAATGCAGGGGTTTGAGGTGTGTTCTCCTCGGGGGGGTGTGTCTCGTGCTCCTGGGGGGTGGCACTGGTGACAATGACATCGTGCCTCGGTTCCAGCTCTGAAGTGGGAACGTGAGGCTCCACAGTGACCTTGCTCAGAGCTGTCCTCACGCTTCTGCAGCACACCAGGACCACACTGACACCGTCACTGGGACACTTTCATGTCTGCACTCGGTGATTAATTGCTGTAACCTACACTTTAAAAATGCAAAGGCAATTAAATAAATCTTTTTATGTTCGTTCCTTTTCATAGGAACCAATAGATGTAAAAGTGTCTCTAAAGCCTTATTTATCTTGCATTAAATCAGCTGTAATTGTAAAAATATTCCATAGCATCTGTGGTCCAAATGCTGTTGCGGGTTTGATCCTTTCCAGTTGCTGTCTGGGTGCAAGGCTCTGCCAGGCACAGCTCTTTTTCATGGACTCTATGGCTGTGTAGCTCTGCTGACTCTGGATGTAACCACCACCCCAAAAAAATGGAGACTGGGAGAGAGGAAAGCATGAAATGTGCTTTATATGTGGCAATTTTAAGACCTCATGAAATTAAATTTAATTTGTTTGGGCTGTTGATCCAAGTTGTGAGCCTAGCTTCAGGGTTCTTCTGTTTTTATTGAGCCTGGTGTTGCCCCCAAGGCAGATGTAAGAGTTTCCAGTGGAATCACAGGACTATTAAGGCTGGAAAAGCCCTCCAAGACTGAGTCCAGCTGTTCCCTAGCACTGCCAAGGCCACCACTGGCCCATGTCCCCAAGTGCTCCGTCTGGAAGGTTTTGAACACTTCCTGGGCTGGTGGTTCCACCCCGGCTGCTCACGGCTCCTTAAGGAACTTGCATGTAGGAGACAGAGGTTTCATTTCTCCAGAACAAAGCAAAAGTTACATTTAAATGCATTTAGTGTGAACCAAATGACAAAACTTGGGAAGATCAACACAAGGAGTGACCACTGCTCCTGACTTTCCACCCCTGTTTTTCTGAGGCACTGCTGGGTTTGGGGGCAAGCACAGCAGTGTTGGTTCCTTGCTCCATTTGCCAGACGTTGCTGAGGACTCCCTGGTGGTGTTCATCGGGAGCCAGTGGGAGTTCCCAAACCAGCTGATCAACTCTGGCCTCCTTCCAGAGCTAGTGCTGCTCTGACCTCCCTCTGGCTTCCCAGAGTCCTTTCCCCACACCTTGATCACAGACATTTCTGTCTCTGTGACCTTGCCTGTCCTCTTCTGTGACTCTTCCAGGGAATGTCTTCAGACTTCAAGGGGTGCTTAGTGTGTTTCAAACCTCTTTATTTCCCCAATCTGGGCTGGGGGCTTGGACCTCTGCAGTTAAATGATTTGCATTATGCACCACAGCTCTTTTCTGAAGAGTTACATTAAAAAGTTAGGGGCCATTTTAACCCTCCTTGGGCCATAGTCCAGGAAAGAGTGGACCTTCAGCTTGCTTCATCTTTCTCCTCTAAGGTGTTTGTGGTTCTGAAAAGAGAGAGTTTAGGCACCACAAGCCACAGTTCACTGGGAGCTCAGGAGGAGGTAAAGGCTCAGGGGTGGTGCTGCTATTGTAAAGAGGCAACAAATGCTTATTTTAGGGGAAAAAATATTCTGAAATAAAGAATACCCAGCACTGTTTAGGTCCTGGTGGTGATTGACTTCCTTTTGTGACACCTACAAATTGAAGCATTAAAGATTTTATGAAGATGAGACACAAATAGGGGCTTTGAGGAGAAAACTGGTGGGTTTATTTCATAAAGGCTTTTGAACTGAGATTCCTCCACATCTTTCTGCCTGCTTCCAGATGGAACTTTGGGCTTCTGGGCTCCAGAGCAAAGGCTGGTGGTTAGAATAGAGATACACATTTTAATATGTACAGTTAATGTTACAGGAATGAGGTTGTTGCTCTTGTGTCCCCTGGTGATGCTCTCCCAGTGAAGGTGTGTAGGAAGCTTAGTGAATGAATTACTGAAAAGCCTCTCAGATTTGTGTAGGCTGACTCATCAAATGCTTCATGTCTTTACTAGCAAAAACACTTTGTTTCCATGAAAAAACCTCCACTCCAGCTCAGTCGGGAGTTCCATGTGGCTTGGTATGGAGTAGTTAATGGGCAAGTATTTAATGGTTAATGATTTAATCAATTTAAGATGAATAAATGATACTGGTGGAACTTACCACCCCTCTGAACTACTAAAAGTTACTCAAACCCTTCCTACAAGTTGAGGAGGTGACCTGGTTATGGGAAAATATTGCGTGGGTTTTTTTTCCTTTTACTTCAAAGAGAACTCTTTGGAAAAGCCAGAAGAGAGCACAGTGGCTGTGGCTCTGCAGGGGACACCGGGTGCTTGGCAAGGTGCGGTTTTGGACTCATGGTCCTAAGGGCCTTAACCCCCTTCTCCTGGGTTTGTGGGACTGGAGGGGCTCAGGAGGCAAGAGGGGGAAAGCCCATTAGCAGGAGCCACGTGCTGCCTTCCTCCCTCCTTGGGAGAGGATCCTCCTGTGATGGGGTAAATCAGGCTGGAACTCTTCAGGAGCTGCTGCAGAGCTGCCTAAGCTTTCCTGCAGCTGTTAACACCCAGGAAACTTGCCTGGGCTATCCTACCCTGACAAGTCCCTGCATGAAAGATAGCTCTGTCCACAGGGTGCTTTGGAATGGCTCTTCTGTGTTGCTGTGATGTTGCTTTGATAAATAATTCTTTTTTGTTTTTTTTTTAATCAAAATATCTTAACTTTTTGTATTTTTGGCCTTTAAGTCCTGCCAGAGCAGGCTGTGAATCCCAAAGCTGATTTGGAATGGGGTTGCTGAGCAGGCCCAAACAAGTGCTGAAGGCTGAGTGGGTGAGTTTACTCTGTGGGGGTGAGATGTCTCACAGCCTTAGGAGTAAAACTGGAGAAGAGAGGGTTGAGCTGCAGCAATGGGAATGGCCTGTGCAATTTTCCTGTATTTAATTTGCATGAAGGTGTGCCAAGATATCCTATTTGGCTATGACTTCTTAACATACAGTTTATGGAATTGGGATCATGAATTCAGCAGGAAACCCAGGAAGGGATGGTTTCTTTGAAGTCCCCTGAGAGCCTGACCTGCACTTTGCATTCTCATCTGTAATTGTGCACTTGGGGCAGCTCAGCCTGTGCTCCCAGCACACAGCAAAAATCCTTCAGGTCTGAAATGGGAACTGATAGAAATATCAGTGACTTAGAGCAGCTCCTCATCCCTCTGCACCCCTCTGTTCTGGATCCCGAGCAGGCTCGTGGCAGCAGGAGAGGAGCACACGGATCTTGTGTTCCCTTTGGATCTCCCCTCTGCTGTGAACACGCCTGGGCTGTGCAGTAGCTCAGGACTGATAAGCAGGATTTCTCCAGTTTATCAGGAACTCTGAATAATCCTGCTGGATTTCAGCCCTCAAGTCCTCCCTGTGCACGGAGCAGGAGCACTCCCAGGGCAGGATGCTGCTCCTGTGTTGGTTGGAGTGCTGGGTTTGCCTGTGTATGGGTGAAAGGATTTGTATCTGTGATCTTCATTTCATCTTCTGGCTAATAAAATTCCAGTTGTTTTTCCCATGGAGTAACACATCTGTGCTTATCATAAGCCTTCAGGTTAAAAAAAAATCACGTTTCATTTCAAGGCAGTGGAGAGCTTTACAGCTTTCCCCAAATTTGTTCCCTTTACCTGTAGCTTCCCATCATGTCTTTGGTTGGATTGGATCACCTCATTCTAACAATTGATGTAAATGTGCCAAGATTGAAATTGGTGCCTCACAGTGCCAGGATAATTTTACTGTATTTCCCTGATTGCACCTTATTCTGTATCTTCTGGAGTATCTTTGTTTTATCTCTTGGATGATAATTGCAATCCCTTCCTCACGTGTTCATCATTCATTTGAGTTTGTTCGAATCTATTTCAGGTTGCTGAAGCTTTTCCCTCCAAAGCTGATGTGAACTAAAAGCCTACTTTAGCTGTCTAAGGCTAAATTACATTTGGTGATCCAGATAAAATCTTTTTTCTCTTTAAACCAATTTTGGGAAATAAATAATACTTATCTCTTGCTAGGTGGTGGTTTTTTTTCCCCAAGCAGACTTCCCAGTTTGCTGCTTTTAGTTGTGTTTTCCCTGAAAATGCTGGAGGATGCTCAGCTGGTTCTGCTGATGTTAAACACTCTTGTTAAAAGCTTTTGGTGTTACAAAAGTGAAAGTGAAGTTAATATTGCAAACAGGGTAATGGGAAAGGGGAGTATCTTGCATTTTACTGAAATGATGTATAACTCCCCAAAACAGTAGAAGAAATAACTGCTGGTATTTGAAGAACTGCTTCTTTCTAGCTGCTTTGATTCCAACCGAGGGGGTGAAGCTTGTGGTGGACTTGGGTTGTCCCTTTGGCAAGAGATGCAGCTGGAGGTGTCCCCACCCCAGGGCTTCCCTTGTGCCCACCCTGAGCGAGGCCTTGGGCAGGTTCCTGGGGGATGCTGATGTCCCATCCTGGGCTCTGCCCTCGCCAAGCCCTGCTCTTCCAGCTGAGAATGAGCTGAGCTGTTTCCCCTGGAGCTGAGCTGCACGTGCACAAACTGTTCCTGGGCCCTTGGAAGAGAAGCCCACAGCTGGCACTCAGGTGCCTCTTCCCTTCACCCGTGCTGGGGGCAGTGCAGGTTGATGGAGCAGCTCCAGACCCGTCCAGCCTGTGCTCATGGTCTGGGTGTGCCACGGTTCTTATCTCTGCAGGCAGCCTGGCTTATCACAGGAGAAGGTGGGGTGAATCTGGCAGAGCTGCTGCAGCACTGACTCAGTTCTCCATTGGGTAAAACCGGGCCAATTCCCCATCCACCTTCCCGGGGCTCTGCAGTGCTGCTTCCATCGCTGCCTCTGTGCGTTCTGCAGGCTCCCCCTGCCCAGGTCCCTGGGGGTGCTGGGGGGCAGCTGCTGCTGTGCTCCCTGGGCAGCCACTGTCCCTGCTTTGGGGTGCTTTGCAGGTGTTTAATGGGAAAGACATGCTGCATTTAAGGTGGGGTCTCCTGGGCTCTCCTGTATTTTTCCCTTTTGCTCAAGACAGTGCATTTAACTGCAAGTTCTTCCACCTGGGAGCAGCTGCCCGGCTCGTGTGACCCCATTTCCCTGTGCTCCATGTAACCCTCACTGAGGCTTAGGGAGCAGTGGTTGGGCTTGAGCCTTCCATGGGACCACGCTGTCCCCATCCTTCCTTCCCACTGTCCCTGCACTTGGCAGGATGGGGACAAAATCAGGAGCTGAGGGTGGCTGCTGCTTGTCCCTGGTGCAACAGCGGGGTTTCACGAGGGGTTGTCTTTGCTGTAGGAGGGCAGGTCCCTGCTCTCACCCATCCCTCACCCTCTTTGGTTGCCTGGGGAGCTGTTTCCTCTCATATCCAGACTCCAGCCCGGGTGGACGTTGTCCCCCCGGGTTTTGCTGTGGGTGAAGTGGGGATATCACCCGGCTTCCACCCTCTGCTTGTGCCTTTCTGCAAGTCCTGGCCAGAAGTGGCCCGGAGGGTGTTTCCCAGCCCAGCTGTGCAGGAATCCCTGGCACAGGGACTCACACAGGGAGTGTGTGATTCAAAGATCTGGATTGCTCATTGAGCAAACCCATGTGGGATCAGGAGAAAACAAAAGCAGGTTTGTACCTGCCCAGACAAATGTAGGTCATTGCAAATGTGTTGTTCTTCATCCACGTGGGGAAAAATGAGACAGGACAAAATAACCAGGAATGCAGGGTGATAAATCAGGGAGTAAATCATTCATTTACTCCTCTCAGGAATGGGTTTTATTAAAAATGGCTTTTAATCTTGCTTTTGATAAGAAAAAGTAATGGTGGCTGTATATTATGTCTGTTGCTCAAAATCCAGATTTAGAGGGCACAGGGAGGGGGAAGTCCTTTGTAGGCTTATATTTTATGTCCAGTACTTATCTTGCTGCTGTTAACAATCAAGCCAAATTGCTGCCTCCACTGGCTGAAGGAATACTCTGAAGAGAGCAAGGTTCTCTGCTCTGTTTCATTCTTTGGGCTGTATTTTACACCCTGAGAGCACACTGGTGGAAAGCTCACCCTGTTTTCTCCTGCAGGTAGTTATGAGTCATTCTTGGCCTTCTTTTTCCGAAGGTTTTGTATAAAATCATGCTTCTTTATTTCAGCATCTCCTCCCCCAACATCGTTTTGTAGGGCAGCATTTAAACCCCAAGGTGAATGATGTGAATTAGCAGTTGTACCCTGGCTCTGCTCTGTGGGTGTGGTAGGAGAGCAGTGTGTCCTCAGCTAAAACTGCTGTTCAAACTTCCATCTATTCAAATGCTTTCATTTATCTGCTGTGTTAATTTTCTGTGGCCAAAGACCCAGTTTATGTGGATCTTTGCTTGGGCTATTCCTTGGCTGTTTTGGGTCAGTAACTGCTCTTGGACTCCGTCAGGAGTGACCTGTTTGGGGTTTGTCGTGTCTGTGCCAGGCTCCCTGGGAGCCTTTGATTTTTTTATTAGGAAGTATTAAACACTGAGAGAATTTGTGTGAAGCCACCCCCAAGGGCTCCCAGCGAGGCAGGGCTGCTGTGGCAGCCACGGTGTGACCAAACCTGCTGAGCTCAGCAGCAGCTCTGCAGGTGCTTCAGGCACACACGAGGGACACAGCAATTTCTTTTCCAAGAGATCTGGTTTCTTTTTCCCCCTAATTAAAATAATTAAATGGTATTTAATTGTAAGCCTTCATCTGAGCCTTTGTTACATCTCATTAAGTGATTTATTTGGATTATCACATTTGTTTCCACCTTGTGTAGCGGGAGCAGCCCTGGCTCCTGAATTGCAGTGTTGTGCACAGCACGGAGCTGCTGAGCAGAGGCAGTAACCTGATGGTGACTGCACCCATGGGTGGTTTCCCGGTGCTTGTGGTACAGCCTGCCCCGTGTGTGGCACCCAGATGCTTTTACCTTTGCCACTGCTGTCTGGGCTGTACCCCACAGCTGGTGGGGGCTGTGGTCACGAGGGTTATTTTGGGTTTCATCTGCAGTCTCTGTATGGAAGCCCCTGATGTCCTCGCCTCCAGCCCCCAGTTCCTCTCCTCAGAGGCTCGGTGTCCCTGTGCTCACAGCTGCAGGAATGTTCCTGTGGCATCCTGGTGGATTCTAACAGATCCCACCTCTTTCCCTCACAGCTCCTCTCCTGTTTTCTTCTGTGCTGGAGGCAGCACTGGGAACCAAGTCATCCTTGGAGGTGTCACCATCCCCCTCACATGTGTTGCTGCTTTTCAGGTTGGAATTGTGGATACAGGGGAAAGAGCTATGTCTATAAATGCAGGGACAACTTTTTATCTCCTGTTTTAAAGGATCAGGGTTTTTTCAGGACTCACATTGTGTTTTGAAAAGATGAGGCTGAAGTGCCTGCTGAAGGCTCAGAAGGAACTGAGGACTCCCAGCAAGCCTGCTGGAATTAAGAATAGCTTAAATGATGGAGTCAGGGCTAGAGACAAAGACAATTTTCCATGTAGTCTGTCCAAGTTCTTTGCAGGAAGCAGGAAAATAGACAATTCTAGGTTTTTATCTCCCTGGTTGATTGGCTGTTCCTCCTGAAAAAGTTCTGGCACTGAGTTACTGTGGCTTGTCTGCTCCCCAGGACCCCAAGGCTCAAGGTTTTGGATGGTTATTTCACATTTGCTGCACCTGTGCTACTGCTTTCTGTTGCTCTTGGAGCACCTCTGCAGCCAAGGTATATTTAGAGGATTATTGATGGAGCTCTGGTGACGTTTCCTGTGGTTTGCTGGTGTGTGTGTTTGTGTTTGGCTGAGAAATAGAGTCAGTGCTGGATTTCCCCCATCTCTTCCACCATGAATCAGTCATGGGATGATTTGGGAGGGACCTCGAAGTCCACCCAGTGCCACCCCTGCCATGGCAGGGACACCTCCCACTGTCCCAGGCTGCTCCAGGCCCCAGTGTCCAGCCTGGCCTTGGGCACTGCCAGGGATCCGGGGGCAGCCACAGCTGCTCTGGCAGGTGACACACAGGGAAATGGGTAAACCCAAGTGTAAAAAACTATTTCCAGTGGATCATGAATACAGACTGCTGGAAAAAGGACACGTCCTGATCCGTTAAGTCTCATTCCAGTCAGAGTTCATCTGGTGAGAAGGAGTTGAAAGATAAATGTCACAGGAGAAGTGCAACAACTCTCAGGGCTTTAAATGATCAAAGGTTCCCTTGAAAAGCCTGTTGTCAACTCTTGATGCTGTGTCACAACTCTTTGTGTCAGTCCTGAAGGAAAAACAAAACAGATGATTTTTGGAGATACAAGCAAAATCATCCATATCTAGTAGGTAGAAACACAGCTGCTTATTAGGAGGGTTTTTTTCCCCCTAAAATGTCTTTTAACTGTCTGGTTACAGTGTTATGGCTGCAGGCAAAATGGGATCTGCACATATTGCATTGCCTCTGGCTAGCAAATGTTTCTGGGGTTTGTAATATTTTAAGCAGGTAGCACCGAGTGAGGCTGCGAGTCAATCTGGCTACAACCAATCAATTATTCACAGCACACTTCCAGCAAAATCATTTAAAGGAAAAGTCTCTTGCCAGTCACTAACAGGCATGCAGACAAAGAAATGATGTCTATAGCAAAAATAAGCAGCTTACAGTGTGATTGCCAATAAAAAAATCAAACCTAGCTTGCTAGAAAGAACTCCACCTGCTTGCTAAAAAATGTCAATTGAATATATTTTTAATAAGGTGATGGATTTGATGACTCAGAGCTGTGGTTTGGGAAGAGTTTTAGTTTCAGCTGACCCAGACTCTGCATCTGAATTTGCTCAAGGTAAGTGTTTTGCCTGATTTTGCCATCCACGGAGTGGGCTTGGGAAAAATGCCCCTCCTGTGGAGGGTTCCCAAAAACACCCCTGCCCGAGGGCCTTTCACAGACCCCGAGAGTGGTGGGGTGGAAGGGACCTTAAAGCTCCTCTCCTTCCAGCCCTGCTGCCTTGGGCAGGTCCCTTCTGCCCCAAACCCCTCTGGGGTTCTGTGGTCTGATGTTGGAACACCCACGCTTGCAGTGTCACCACGTGCACTGCTAACAACGCCCTTCCTTTCCAGCAAACTGGACCATCAAAGCGTCATTAATTGCAATTAAAGACGCTGTTGCCAGTATAGGAATGGCTGTTATGCAGGCAGAACCCTTTTCCCCAGTGCTGTGGTGCAGATAAGGAGGTGTTTGCTGCCCTTTCCTTCTGAGAGAGGGCAGTTCTGGCAGGGAGTGCCGTCAGACGCTCCGCCCAACACAGCGCGCGGGTCGATAAAAGCCAACAAACCAGATCTGAATTTATGGAATTAATTCCCAACCGCTGTTCTTAACTGGGCCACCAGCTCAGGTCCCAGCTTGCTTGTTCTGCCTGCTCTGTGGAAGGCAGTCTGTGACAGTGCTGTGGTCTTGTCCTATTTATCTAAATGTTATTGATGGCTCTTTTTAATCTCCTTTGCTATGTCGTTTTCCCTGGTGTGGCAGCAGAATTTCTCTTTGTATGGTTTCTGCAGTGGTTCTCTGTATTCCTCAAAGGAATATGATCCCTGTGGCCTTCCCTGGAAGGGCTCTCCTGGTGCTGTTGAAGGTACTCAAATACGATGAGGAGGTTTGCCTGAAGCAGCCAAGATTTGTGTTAAGAGTGCAGCCAGGAGGGATCCCTGATCCCCAGGGTTTATTTGTGGGGTCAGAGATGCACAGCCAGAGATAAAATTACAGGTCCAAATTTCAGATATAATTACAAAAAGAATTTACATAATTGCAGTTCCTTTCACTTTATTTATTGGATATTCCTGCAATGAAAATATCAAAGTGCTGATATGGATTTGGGCTTAATTCCCCTGGTTTTAGTTTTCCATCATTGGGATAATTCCTGAGTAAGGTGGTTCATAGCTTTACTGAAGAGTCACTCCATCCTTTCCTAGCTCTTCCTGAAATAACCAAAATCACTGGATCAAGTTCTTTATATTACTTTTTTCTTTTTGTGAAACTTTTTTCCTGTGTAAGTTCTCCATCAAAAGAAAGGAAATAACTTGTCACTTAGCTTTAATAAAGGATGGAAATTTTTTTTGCCACTTAATCATGATTGAAGTACATGTTGATGTCAAAGATCAAAATCTTTCTGGAATTGGAGGGAGGGAAATAATCCATTTTGAACTTCACCTGTCAAACACTCCTACCTTGTGGGATCTCGGAGACTTGTGAAATTTTAATTTGATATTAACCTGAATGACACCCGGGAGAGGCAGGAACAGCCTCCACTGGCTCCCAGAGGTGTTTGGGCATTGATCCTTCCGGGCTGAGCTCCGGGGCTTTCCCAGGGATCCTGCCTGAATCGCGGCGTTGATGCCCCGAGGGATGGATGTTCAAAGGGATGATTGCTGCGTTTCAGGTGGGAAACAGCTTCACCTGTTCTGGAACAGGAAAACATTCCCTTGATGTCAACCCCAGACTAATCAAAGGGAGGGGATAATTTGAGCAAGACTTCTTAGAAAAGTGTTGGGCTTTTTTCTCTTTAGACACCTCATGCAAGACAAGAAAAAGGACTGCTGGAGCATAAAGCCAGCAGAAGATAATGTTGGCTGTGTGGAAGAAAGCCCTATTCACAGGTTCATAATACAGCCCTGTAAATGAGATTGCAGCCAAAAAACCCTCATTCAGGTGCTGAACAAAATTAAAGAAATAAACCAGCACTTATGGTGGCAGCTGATAACCTACAGCAAATTAAATTGGTCAGTAGGAATGGCACTGCACTGACCACGCTGGGGCTCTGTCCCCAGCCAGCTCCGAGCCCCCTCTGTGCTTGGTGACCCCAGAGTGACACGCAGACCGTGTGGCCTCACCCTCCCAGGGCATGGGCAGCTTCTGTGGCAAGTGCTCCAGACATCTTTTTACCTAAATTACTGCATTTTTTTTCTGTACATGCCACTGAGATTTGGAACAATCTTCATCAAAATGTCAATTTTTGCTAGCAATCATTTTCCCTAAAAGGGCGAGCCACCTCTATTTTATGTTGGAGCTGCCTTGTGCTTATGTAAATTGTTCCCATTGATTTACCCTCTGCGCTCCTTGGAGAAGAGATTTTCTTTTTGAATCTCTGTAACCCTGACTGCTGGTCAGCGTGGCTGGGTTTATATTTCATAAATATATTGCAGGGATTATATTGTGCTAAGGGTCAGCTACATATTCACAAATGGCAGATTTAAATGTCTCAAACGTGGTTGAGATTTATCCAGCTGAAATATTAAACAGCTAAATTTCAGCTTTTAACTGGAATAATGGGGAAATCAGAGGCCTGGGTTTTGCTGGCCATAAACATCAGTGAGACCTTTTCTTCTTGTTTCCTTTTGCTTTGGTATTTATATTTGCTTTTTTTAAAGTAGTGCAGCACCCTATATTAAGGGTTGACAACTTAATTATATGTGATTGATCTGCTTCTTTTGAGTGAGTTGTTAGCAGAATGTAAATGGCAAATGTTATTTTTTTTGTTTGCCATTTGTGAGGAGAGGCAGGGAAGAAATGTGCTCAGGCTCTGGAGCATCCACAGGCTCCTGCAGGGACAGCCACGGGCTGGGGCTGTCCTGCAGCAACCCCAAAGTGTCACTGGTGACAACCACAGGATATTTTGGGTGGGAAAAGCTCTCCAGGAGCATTGAGTCCAACCTGTGACCGATCCCCACCCTGCCACCCAGACCAGGGCAACCCTGCCTTTCCATAAATCCCTGCTGTCTGCCCAAACCAGCTCAGGAGATCCTAAACCTTTTGGATGGGGTTTGTCAGCAGAGGGGCTTCCCACGAGCATTTCCTCCCAGAGCTGGAATGTTGGCACTGGGGTTTGACAGTGCTGTGGCTGAAGGAGAAGAGTCCCTTCAGAGAGGGGCCACAGCTCAGTGCACAGCCTGGGCCCCAGAGCTCCTCTGGGTGTTCCTGCCCTAAATGAACAGTCTGGAGGGGACGCACCTCCTGCTGCTGTAAGCGGTGCTCACATCCCTTCACAGCTGTGCATGGAATGTGTGGAGTGGTTGCTGTGGCAGAACCCCAGGGATGAGGCTGGGTTTGAGGCTGATGTGAGTGCTCAGCCTGCTCCAAAGGCACGTCACTCCTTATCCAGCTGATGCCACATGTGGCAGAATGCTTGTGACAGGGCCTTTATCTGCTTCTGGGAGCGCAGCAGCAACACCGAAATTTTAGCCATCGTTCTTTCTAAGAGATGAAATGGGCCATAAAAAATTAAGGAACTGCCACTAAACTGTCAAGACTTTAATGTTGTCAGAGGATTTCAAAAGGCTTGGAACAAATTTTAGAGCCCTGTTTGATCTTCCCTCCACCATGCCAAGCGCAAGAATGAAATGTGTGCCTTTGTCAGTAATTCAGGGCAGGGTGGTTGTGGCTCTCACTGAGGATACCCCTCGTGTTGCAGAGCTGACTGATGGGTTTGTGTTTCCAGAGAAAAACAGGAAGCTACAAACTGTCACTGTAGGTGGTAGAGCTTAAATCTGGTTTAAGATTTCTTATGAAATGATTTTTGCACAAAAGAATTTTTTGAATAATGTCTTCCAACAATAGCAACTCAAGCACTTGGTAAGAAAAATAACCCTGACAAAAACTGCCCAGTCATTAAGTGATGCCTCAGATTTCTTTTACAAGAACGTTTATTTTTCATAAATACCAGCATGGTTAAAGTTAAGATTACTTTGCTTCAGTGTGTTTGGACTCTGTTCTCCCGGGTACAAGGGACAGGATGAGAGGAAATAGACTCGAGCTGCTCCAGGAGGAGATGTAGGTTGGCTGTTAGGGAAATCATCCTCACAGAAAGGGCTGCCCAGGGCAGTGCTGGAGTCACCATCCCGGGAAGTGTTGAAAAACCTGTGGATGTGGCACTTGAGGACATGGGTTAGTGGTGACCATGGTGGTGCTGCTGGGCTGCTGGTTGGACTTTTCAATCTTATTTGTCTTTTCCAACCTTGATTCTGTGTTTTTGTAACTAAAATGAGTAACTCTGTCCTGGTTTCCAGCCCTCCAAAGCCATGTGCAGGCAGGATGCTGCTTCTGGAGTTTGCACTCGGGGTGTTCCTGATGCTGGTTAATGCTTTGTCAGGGGGTCTGTGCTTCCCTTTCCCGATGGAATCATGGTGGGAAGTGTCCAATTCCTGTCTCCTCACAGCTGGCTCTGTGTGTCCTTGCTCTCAGAGGGAGTTGTGCCAGTGGGGGAGCATCCCTGGGGCATCCCTGTCTCTCAGCAGGCAGAAGTGAGAACCCTCCAAGGGTTAATTTGTTTTACGCCTAAGACAGCCAAAATTTCTGTTGGGTCCATTTTCCTTCCTTGCCTGCCTGGGTGGCTGCTGCCCAGCTGGAGGATATGAAATATGAACCTGGACTCCCCTCCCTGCTCAGCCCTTAGCCCTGTGCTGAGCCAGAGCTGTTTTTCTGTGTGCTGCCCAAACTCTGGGTGAAGGTGAAACCCCTTCCACGTGTTCCCTTTAAAGCACTGGGCAAAGTCTCAGCAGTTCAGTGTAAGAAAACAGAATGACTATGCAGATACCAGGATGTTTTTCTCAGGGATTTTTTTTCCTCCAAAACAGATCCATTTCATGTTTTGGATGTAATTGGAATTGAATTTGAGGATGTAAAGCATGATGTTATATTGAAGCAACATTCAACTGAACTACTGAAAATGTGTATTTTGGACTTTGGGTTGTTTTAGGGCCTGTTGTCCTCTCATGAGGATCTCTGGATCAGCTCTATTGGCAAAGGCTCCTCAAGGAGCTCCGGATTGGAGCTTCCTCAGTAGGTTCTTGACTTCCACACACGCTGGGTAAGTATTTCCCACCCAGTATTGCTGACATGACTGTACACCATGAAGTGTAAAAGCCTTAGCCAAGGTCAGTGTGGGCCAGGGAGGGAATGTCCTCAGGAGAGCAACATTCCAACATTCCAGCATGGGGGAATTTGTGACTCTGCCTGGCCCTGGTGTGGGGAGCTCTGACCATGGCAGTGAAACCATGGCAGTGAAACCTGCCATGACCAGGCAGGAGCTGGGGCTGGGCACATCACCTCCCCTGCCTCCCATGGTTTTCCCTGCCAGGTGCAATGATTTGTGGCTTTTCCAGGGGTGTGGTGCTGCCTGTTGCAGTTTCACTAATAAACATCCCTGGGTTTCTGCACTCGAGGTGCGTTGGAACCTCTGGGAAGTGTGAGTGACACATCATTACTCTTGTAGGAGACGTGTTGTTCCAAACTGCTATGACTAATTACTAGCAAATGATGAGAATTTGAACATCAGTTCCCAGTTTTTGCTCTGGGCAAACCCACTTCCCATCACTCTTCTGTGGTTTGGTTCCTGGAGGGGGTCGAACGCTGCCGGCAATCGCTGTAGTTGCTCATTCTTCTGCCTTTTCTTGTGCACAGATAAACCACAATTGGTTCTGGGATTTCAATTAAGGATTGAAATTATGTCCCAGATTATTTAAAATAATATTTTTGGTGTTATTTAAAATGTTGTTTTCGTGATGTGTCAGACACAAACACTTCAGCCTTGTGTGTGTGCACAAGTAGAACATCTCTGCCTGCACACCCAAAAAGTACATTGCTGCTTAGAGTTTATCATCATTGCTTGTTTTATTGCTTGATTGTTTTTATTGCTTTATTCTTGATTAGATTTAGTTTAGACTTGATTCTGGATTTAACTCACCTGCATATCAGAGTGGACTCTTTGTGCTGGAAGCTCGTCCTTCTATCGTGATGCTTTCCAAAAACTCCGGCCATGAAAGAGAGGAGCTCTTTCTGAGAGCCACTCAGGTGAGGTGAATACTGAATCTGAATACCCCTTCTCATTTAAATCCATAAGTCTCTGGTTAAAAACCCCAAGGTGCTGCTGCTTTGGTCCCTGAAGACCTGCAGTCTCTGCATGTGCAGATGGGGAACACTGAGCACCCGGAGGGGGGGTGGCTGCAGTTCTGAGTGCTGGGCCATGGGACCAGGGCTTGGACTGAAAATAGATACCAAAAGTTGGAAAAATACAAACAAATGATGGCACAGACTGGTTCAAGTGCTGAAAAACCTGCCTTTGCAATTGCAAGTGTGAGAGTGAAGGTGAAGAGTTGATTGTTGCCCACCAGGACCTATACAGAAAGATGTGTGGGCATCTCAATTCCTTATGGAAAGGCATGGCAGGAGCAGGCCAGCAGCAGTAAAGACATCCCAGAATATTTTGGACATGTTTGACATGTTCCATATGAGTGACCTACCTAGAGACATCTTGGACTCTCAGACACATCTGTTTTAAAGTTATTTTAAATGCAGATTTAATTTCTTTGTTGCCCAGTCTTGTGACTCAGCACTTCAGCATTGAATTCCTGGTGGCCGATACAGGACAATGGTGTTGTGTGATTCCTCTCCAGTGGGACACTCGTGGAGTGTCTCTGGTTCCTTAATTTCATAGTGATGATAGCAACCAGTTATCACTTGGACCTTTGTGTCCAGCCTGACTGAAGTCAGCCAGGCGGCTGCAAAGATCCTCACGGTGGGTGGGCATAAACCACAAACGGGGCTGGGGCCTTCAGCCCTGCTGCCTTAAGAACAAGGGGATAAAAACCTGCTAAAACTTAAGAAATAGACTTATGCTTGATGTACAAAATTTTTCATGCTAAGGTCAGGCATTTTATTGATATTTCAGTTTGAAAACACAGTAATTCAAAAAATTTTAGGTAAGTCACCGGATGTTTGCTTTTGGGGCAATAGTATCTGACTGACTCATGTAATGTTGCTCTGATTTGGATCAGTACTTAAAAATGTGCAGATGAGTGTTTCACGGGCAGGTCTTAGAGCTGATCTTTGAGCAGGTTTTGGAACACCTAAAAACCAGAATTTTAAGTTGATGTTGGAAAGTGGAGCCTTTGAAAGAGATCACTTTGTCTCTGCCACCTCCAGTCGTGGTCTCTGGCACGGGAAGAGGAGTTGTTCAGGTTGTGTCTTTTGAGTGTGTGTGCACGGAGTGTTTGTGTGTGCAGGCACCGTGCACAGATAATCCATGTCCCAGAAATCGAGTGTGTGCAGCAGCAAGGTGTGCTTCTGTGAGGAATTAAGCTTATTTTAGAAGTCTATCATTTCCTAGTGGATTGGGGTCCATCTCTTGTGGTTATTCAATTTATTTGACAGGTACAGGTTCTTTTTCAAATGCCACTCTGAGGATGGAGTGGGAATAGTCAAACCCTGAGCTGTGTGGTGCTGGTCAGAGATGGGGGAGATAAATCACATTTTGCAGTGGTTACTTTGTGGTTTTTTTTCTGCTGCTTCACCTCCTCTCACACAAACCTGTCGGTATTTGGAAGGATAATTAGTCTCTGATAATGTGACTGTGAAATTCTGTTTCTGTTCTTGACCATGAGCATGGCTAAAGTTGAGTTTATTTTCATTTATTCACCCATTTTCATTAGTAATGGCCAAGCCTGGGGGGACCTTGTGGCTCTGCACAAGTCCCTGACAGGAGGGGGCAGCCGGGGGGGTCGGGCTCTGCTGGCAGGGAACAGGGACAGGAGGAGAGGGAACGGCCTCAGGCTGGGCTGGGGAGGCTCAGGGTGGACATCAGCAGGAATTTCTGCATGGAAAGGGTGGCCAGGCCTTGGCAGGGGCTGCCCAGGGAGGTTTGGAGTGCCCATCCCTGGAGGTGTCCCAGGAAGGGCTGGAGGTGGCACTCAGGGCTCTGGGCTGGGGACAAGGAGGGGATCGGGCACAGCCTGGGCTCGGTGATCCTGGAGGGCTTTTCCAACCTCAGTGATTCTGGAATTCTGACTCCAGTCTCATTTTTGGTTCCAAAGGTGCAGGTGCCATTTCACTTCCTAGCCCTGTGGGAAGCAGAGATTGATTTTTCGGAACAGTGATGAACCTTTCTGATGCTGATTTCTACCCCCCACTCACAGCTTCCCTAGCCCCTGTTGTTAGTCAAAAGAAATGAGTGATATGCAAATGTTGTTTCCTATAAACTCCAGCAGTGCCGTGATTCCAGCACCAATTATGGAAGTGCTATAAGGCACGGCTTTGTAGCATTGCTCAGAGATTTACAAAGGCGCTGTCTGGAGATTCCTCAGGTTTTTAATCTTAGCACCCTAGGAGAAAACATGCAGTCCACACAGCCTCCCCATCTGATATTTTATTAATGAGATTAAATGAGTAAGTAAATTATACATGTAAATCAAACAGAAAACAGAGTGGGATAATATGAAGTCAGCACATTAATCAATTTATCAGCTTGGTTTATTTGATGTGCTGTGATCAGCGATCTTTGTATCCTCCAACCACTGTGCTGCATACCAAAAATAAAGAGCAAAAATCCCTCACCCCTCATTAAAGAGCACATTTCATGTCATGCAGATATTCCAGAACCGTCTGGCCACAATCCTGTGCGCTGGGATGAGCCTGCTGAGCTGGGTCCAGGTCACCATTGTGGCCACTTCCAGCCTCGCCCATCTTGGGGTTCTATGATTTGATTGGGGCAAGGTCTTAATTTTCCAGACAACTCATGTTCTCTTTAGGGTGCTTGAAAAGGAAAAAACCAAGGGGTCCTGTGACAGTATGCTGGAGCTGGCTTTGTCCCAAAGGAGCGTGTGTGTCATACCCCAGAGAGAAAAACCCTTCTTTCTTTCATTTGTTTTCTTGGCTGTAAAATCAGGATGGGATGCCCTCATGGTAATAATAAGGGCAGGGTTGTTTTTGTGGTTGCAGGGCAGGGGAGGCTTTTCCCCAGTTCTCAGGAGAAGGGATGAGCTGGTCCTGGCTCTGCTGCTCCCCCCTCTTTGCAGCCCCGTCCCCACCCTCCCAGCCCGAGCATTCTCGTGAGATGTCGGAGGCTGTTTGGACAAACTGGTCCCTGAGGAATAACTGAAATCCCGCTGGGAAGGGATGATCTGGGCTGCTGAGCACGGATTCACAGACCGTTCACACTTGTTAAGTTTTGACACGACGCATCCTGCCTTGTCCGAGTTATAAACTCTGACTGCAGGGAGGGATCCCCATCCAAGACACTGTGAATGTGGAATGCCTTGGTTAGGAAATGATTTAAAATCCATCCGTTTTCGGTAATGATTGTTTTGCACATCTCCAGGCTGAAAACCACCGGAGGAACAACTGTGGTTTGTTTTGTAAATACGAGATACACTGCATGTAAAATCCTTGGGCTCTAACGTGTCCTTGTATGTGCTGAGGGTCCTTGGAAAGCTGTTTGTGCCCTTCCCTCATGTTAGAAAAGCATTTTTTTTTTAGGTAATTCACCACACTCGTAAAGGAAGCGTCTTGGCTTGTCCAGGGTGGAGAGTTGTAAACTGTTGCAGTTCCTTCCTCTGCAGCCCCAACAGGGAGGAGGTTTCCCCACTACAGAACAGGCACCACCACCAGCTCTCCTTTCTAGGGCAGCAGGACACTCACCTGTTGTCGCTCACTGCTTCTTCCCTGAGCTTTGCTGGAATCCAGCTCTTGACCAGGACAGGGATTGCTGCCCCTGTGCCTGCACTGCTGGGGCACCTCCGGTGCTGGGGACAGTTCAGGACAAGACAGACCCTGCGGGGCTGGAGCATGTCCAGGGCAGGGAACGGAGCTGGGAAGGGGCTGGAGCCCCAGGAGAGGCTGAGGGAGCTGGGAAGGGGCTGGAGCCCCAGGAGAATTCCTGAGGGAGCTGGGAAGGGGCTCAGGCTGGAGCAAAGGAGGCTCCGGAGGGACCTTGTGGCTCTGCACAAGTCCCTGACAGGAGGGGGCAGCCGGGGGGGTCGGGCTCTGCTGGCAGGGAACAGGGACAGGAGGAGAGGGAACGGCCTCAGGCTGGGCCAGGGCAGGCTCAGGGTGGACAGCAGCAGGAATTTCTGCATGGAAAGGGTGCTCAGGCCTTGGCAGGGGCTGCCCAGGGAGGTTTGGAGTGCCCATCCCTGGAGGTGTCCAAGGAAGGGCTGGAGGTGGCACTCAGGGCTCTGGGCTGGGGACAACGGGGGCATCGGGCACAGCCTGGGCTCGGTGATCCTGGAGGGCTTTTCCAAGAGAAACAATTCTGTGATTCTTTGCTCTGCAAACTCCGTCCTTGACCTTTGTGAATCAGAGACTTCTGAACAATGAAACACCCCAAGAGTTCCCCTGCATGTGGGGAATCTGTGACTTTGCAGAGTTCTTCAGCCCCAAGCTCCTGGTGGATGTTTTCAAACTGCGCTCGCTCGCACGTCTTAAAATAGGGAGCTGTGGGCTGAGGGAGCTGACAGCATTATCCCTGGTTTTGGCACCAATATTAGCGAGCTGCTGGCGTTTGGCAATTATTTTCATCCTGCACCATATGGTGAAGAAAATGTTTTCATTCACCCACATACAACTAAAGTTTTGCTGAGAGCCCTGTGCTGGGTGCCCGGGGCTGCTGCAGCCAAAGCCACTCGTGTGCTTCTGTCGGGCAGCAGGGTGTGGGTTTTGAAGGAATGTTTTGTGGAAGTGCAGCCTTTCCATGCTGCTCTTGGGTTAAAAGAGCTGCTGTACAAGGTGCTGGGTCAGCACTGCTTGTCCCGAAGCTGCTAAAGAAGGAATTGTTCACCCTTTCTTCATGGAAAGGGTTGTTAAATGTTGGCAGGGTCTGCCTGGGGCGGTGCTGGACTGATTGTCCCAGAAGGTGTCCAAGGAATGCCTGGATTTGGCACTCTGGGCTGGTGGCAAGGTGAGGATCAGTCCCAGGTTGGACTCGGTGATCCTGGAGGTCTTTTCCAGCCTCAGTGATTCTGTTGTTTTTGGGGTTTTTTTTTCCCCTGAGCTGTTGAGCCTTCCTCCTCAAGAGGAACTGTCTGCCTGGGCAGGGCTGAGTCCCCGTCCCTGCAGGGATTCAAAATCCGTGTGGATGTGGCACCTGGGAACACGGGGCAGGGACGGCCTTGGCAGTGCTGGGGATGGGCTCAGGGGGCTTTTCCACCCTGGATGATTGTGAGTGATGGGTGTGAGATGGAAGCGGCTCCTGCCTCCTGGTTTTCTGTGTGCATCTCACTGCAGGGGGATGTGGCACCAGTCAAATCCTCTCAGGCAGCAGTGAATCCAGCACAGTGACATTCCCAGCGCTGAGAGCAGAGTAATTAGAGCCTGTGTTTTATAAATAGGTACCCCTGGATTCGCTCCTCCTTTGAGAGTTCCTTATTATCTGTGTTTTCTGCTGTCTGATATGGGCTGAGCCTGTTCTGCAGCCTTCTTCTGTCAATTTGAAACCTTGAATCAGGCAACGACTCAAATCTGTGCAAGTGAAGAGTCCTTTGGTTCCTGTGCTAAGAGAATTCCTGGCTTGCTGCTGGAGGTGCCAGCTTAGGTTGGCAGTGCAGCAGGATTCTCCCAGGTTGGAAGTATGGGAGATAATTTCATATTTTACCCCACACTTCTCTACATGATTCTGTCACAGATTATGCAGAAAATGGAAAATGCATTTTGTGGAGATTTTGGCATTTGCTTGCAATCCTACTAACAAAAATCCCCACCTTTGTGTCAGGAATTCTGAAGTTGTTGGTGACAGAGACACTTAAAAGGAAATTTCTGTTGATTCCAGTGCTTGACAAAATCACTATTTTCATTTTTCACATGTAAGAGATTTAAATAATAATATGGAATAATAAAAAGGAGTCAGACAGAAACTTTCCTTTTAAAATGTCAGGGTGCTGGGTCCGTGTTTTCTGAGATTTATCCATTGACTTATCTGCACCCTCCACCCCTTTTCCAAGTGGAATTTTCAGGGAATGCCTTTTGCAAAGCCTTTCCAGGCTGTGACTGATGATCCGGTGGGATTGATCTGGATGAGCTCTTTGATATAACTTCTGCAGAACCATCAGAAACTGCTCTTAGAAAACTAAAGCTGACAAATTATTATGGTGCCCTGGGTTGTTTGTTTAAGTTTTAGGCAACTTGAGACTCTCGAAGAGCACTGAGCAATGGCTGGATGCTCCTTGGAGGGGTTTGTGCTGCAGCATAGGAGGAAAGTCTTGTCCTTATTTCTGTGGTATTTTTGCTACAGGAGAAAAGGCATAATGCAGCTATATTAGAGAATATTACCTGAGAATTCCTAAGCCAGTTGGAATTATTACCTTTTTTCCTCCTCAAAGATATTAAAATAATACTTAAAAACTAGTTTTACCTCCAGGAGCACTTTATTGATTTCCTCTGTGATTCTGCTGTTCTTTGGTCATTGTGAAAGTATTTAAAACTTCCAAAGTTTCTGTGAATTTGGACATAAGCCACAACTCTTAAAATTCAGTGTAGTGTGGGTGGTTTTTTGGATGTTTTTTGTTGGTGGTGCTGCATCCCCTCCTTGTCCTGTGTGTTGTCCCCCATCCTTACTGCCAGCAGCAGTCTCATGCCAAACCTCGGACTGGCCCTCTGTTGGTGATGCCAACCAAAGCGATTTGGCAGCTGGGTGGGAATGCTGGAACCCTTTCAGGAATGAGGATCTCAAAGGCAAACTACTGAATACATGGAAATGGCCCATTTGATTCTCAGAGCCCTGTAAAAAGATTTTGATTGGAGCCATTAACAACATTCCAGGGAAAGATGCCTTCCATCCCTGCAGAGGGATTGATTCCAGAGATGAGACAGGATGGCTGGGAGGGACCTTAAAGCCCATCCAGTGCCACCCCTGCCATGGCAGGGACACCTCCCACTGTCCCAGGCTGCTCCAAGCCCCAATGTTCAGCCTGGCCTTGGGCACTGCCAGGGATCCAGGGGCAGCTGCTGGATCCTGGTGGGATGGACACTGTGTCCAGGTGCCCTGTGCTGGATCCAGGTGGGAAGAGCCCTGTGAGCAGTGCCCTGCTCTGCTTGCAGGTAGGTGCCAACCCACGGGCATGCTGCTTCCACTGCCTGTGCTCCCTTCCCATGTGGGATTGCTAGCTCTGGGATACAGATCGAAAGCACCAATTCTCTTGGAGTTTATTTTAGTCATCCAACTTCCATCTTTTGTCGCCAGCGGGAGGGAACGGGTGCAGGAGAGTTAAACACACAGAAGGAAATGAAGCAAAAAGCCAAGTGTGAAGTCTGGGAATCAGTCTTGAGTATTTGTGCAAACTGTTGAAGGAATACTTGCAAACAACAACTAAATTTAGCTTTTTTGAAATGGTTCTAAACAAAAATATGCAGCTGAATTAGAAGGAATTATCATACGGCTTTAGCAGGGCTGGGTTGGAAGGACCTGGTGCTAAAACAGCCAAATGCAGTCCAAGCAAGCGGGAGCTGCCTGGAGGGAAAGTTTGTCTGCCCTCCATGGGGAGCGTTCACTCGCCAGCCCTGTGCCCAGGTGGCCAAAGGCCAGTGACAGCCTGGCCTGGAGCAGAGCAGTGTGATAGCAGGACAGGGATTGTCCCCCTGTGCTGGCACTGCTGGGGTACCTCCAGTGCTGGGGACAGTTCTGGGCTCCTCATGACCCGACAGAGCCTGAGGGGCTGGAGCGTGTCCAGGGCAGGGAATGGAACTGGGAAGGGGCTGGAGCCCCAGGAGAGGCTGAGGGAGCTGGGAAGG
>NW_024581108.1:25644108-25724225 GCF_017639235.1 Corvus kubaryi | reverse complement strand
GGGCTGGAGCCCCAGGAGAGGCTGAGGGAGCTGGGAAGGGGCTGGAGAATTCCTGAGGGAGCTGGGAAAGGGGCTCAGGCTGGAGCAAAGGAGGCTCAGGGGGGACCTTGTGGCTCTGCACAAGTCCCTGACAGGAGGGGGCAGCCGGGGGGGTCGGGCTCTGCTGGCAGGGAACAGGGACAGGAGGAGAGGGAACGGCCTCAGGCTGGGCTGGGGAGGCTCAGGGTGGACATCAGCAGGAATTTCTGCATGGAAAGGGTGGCCAGGCCTTGGCAGGGGCTGCCCAGGGAGGTTTGGAGTGCCCATCCCTGGAGGTGTCCCAGGAAGGGCTGGAGGTGGCACTCAGGGCTCTGGGCTGGGGACAAGGAGGGGATCGGGCACAGCTTGGGCTTGATGGTCTGGGAGGGCTTTTCCAGCCTCAGTGATTCTGTGAAATACTTTTTCTATGTATGCACACATTTGGTGTGAGATTTTTCCTCTTTTATTGTGTTCCTCCCCCCACCCCCCCCAAATTCTTCCTGAGCTTGGAGAGGAGGTAGGGCAGATTCAGATGAAAGAATTCTGTCTCCCGACCAGCTCTGATTGGCACAACTGCTCTTGCCCCCTGACCTGCTCATTTTTCCATTGATCTGCAAATAACAGGAAAGGCAAGATATGAATCTAAAAATGAACAAAACAAGATAAAAAGCTTCATCTTTGCTATTGTTGATTGAGATTTATAGGATCTTTTGCAACATGAACAAATGGTGCTGGGGAAATGTCTTTTGTCCTGCTCATTCAAAGAGGAGCAAATTACTTGATTGTTTGTTAAGGTCAAGTAAAAGCAACATCATTGGACTCATTAAAGGTTACAGAGCTCTCCCTGAAATTAGATCTGGGCTGTTACATCCCGACTCTCTCTGGTTGAGCTGAGCACTGGATGTACCAGAACATTCAAAGGGCTCCTCACATGTGACAGCCGTGTGAAGTTTGTCTCGTCCAATCCCCAAATCCCATGTGGGTCCTGCTCTTGATGCCAGCACAGGGAGTTTGCAGGGATTGCATCGGAGCTCAGAGAGGTTTTTCCTAAAGTCTGTGGAATGGCACTGACGAGCACAAGCGTGTTGATAAATCTTCTGCCTCAGGAGTGAACCGGTTTGGCAAATTCTGAGCTGTTCCAGCTTTACAGGCCTGGTAGAGGAGGAGCCATGTTTCACTCGGGATTGCAGCTCTGCAAGACAGGAGTCTGCTCTGATGGATCAGAACTCTCCTGGGGTGCACCTCCCTTTTTTTGTTACAAAATTGTTGTGTAAATGGCATTATCTAGTTTGGGTACATCTCTTAGATAGTGGGATAGAAGGAGGAGCAAAAAGCCTTGAGAAACAGGTGTGGGAGTTTTTGCTGGTGCCCTTGTCACTCCGTGCCCTTGTCAAAAGCCCTTCTCTGGGTTCTTGAAGCCACGTCCTTTAGGACACTTCCATTTCCAGCTGTTTGGTGCGGGATGTGTTTGGTTGCTGCCTCGAGAAGCTCCTGGGTCTGGAAAGGCGCTGGGGGAGGTCACAGTGAATCTCAGAGTGGGTGGTGGTGGCAGGGTGAGGGGTGGGGCTGCTCCACCTGCTATGAACAACTCGGTGTTGGTGAGAGCACCCAGTATCCTGTGGCCAGCTCATTCCCAATGGCATGGAAGCGTTCCTAATGATATTTTTGATACTTCATGCTCAACTTGTGCTTGTGAGAAGCTCCTGCGGCCGTGTTCCGAGGGCTGGGCAGTGCAGGCTGTGGCAGCTGCGTGTGTGACACAGGAGTTGTGTCACTGGGCACTTGTGCTTAACATTAAAAGGCAGCTCTGTGTTCCAGGCAGTGCCACCGTGAGGGAGCCAATCCCTCTCTTCCCCTTCTCCTTCCTTATCAAGGAAACTCTGTAGCATCGTGTGCCGCAGAAGAAGGGGAAGAATTCCCTTTTGTGTACACTCAGATTTCTTCTGGCAGCTGGGAAGGTCTCACGGGATGTGGTAACGAAGGAAGAAGCTTCCAGGAACAGGGATCGGGCTTTACCGAAAGTGAGCGGTAGAAGCATCCTGATTATTAAAGATTTTTTTTAATTGGAACATTCTACTCTCAAATCCTTCTGATGCAAACTGTGGGTGGGGAAGGCCGGTGCACGGAGGGATCCGCACCCTGGCAGCGGATGAGAGGGAGCCAGCGTGGCACATGTGGGGCTGGGGCTGGCAGCACGGGCGGCGGGGCTGCGGGAGGGACAGCGGTGACATTGCGTGGGCCAGATGTGCCCGAGTCGCTGTGGGAATGTTCGGAGCGGCCCCATGGAGTACTCCTGGAATTCCTGTTCCACAGCGGCGCTTACGCAACTTCTCTGGAGCTATGGAGGAGAGCAATTCCTGCAGGGATCCAGGCTGAGCCCAGCAAGGTGCAGCCGGGGGTCTGGTGCTGAGTGTTTAACCTGGAATGGGGGAGTTTGGGTAAACACAGGGAGCAAACAGAGCTCCCCGCTCCACGTGTTTGCCAGTCTGGCAGGGGTTTGTGTGTGCGTTGGAGAAGACCCCTGGGGGGACAGAGGCTGCTCATTCCTGGCTGCTACAGGGAGTTCCTCTGTCAGGGGGTTTTTTGCTCCTCTTTGAAGGCCTCTAGGTGTCCCAGCAGAATTTTGTGAAATAATCTGTCAGTGGATTTATGTTCCTTGGTGAAAGGCTCTTGATGCCCTGGTAGAATCTGCCAGGGAGGGTTTCCACATGCCCTGTGAGAAATTTGGGGAAAAATATAGATGGTTTATCACTTCTTGGTGTGAAGGTTTCTGGCTGTCCTGGTAGAATTTTGGGAAATAATCCGGCAATGGGTTTTTGCTCCTTGGTGAAGGCTTCTAAATATCCTGGAAGACTCTATCAGTGGATTTTAGGTCCTTGGCAAAGGGCTCTGGATGCCCTGGTAGAATTCTGGGAAATAACAGATCAGTGGGTTTTAGCTCCTTGGTGAAGACCTCTGAATGTCTTGGGAGAGTTTTAGGAAATAATCCGTTGGTGATTTTTCTTTCTCCTTGGTAAGGTTCTCTGGCTTTCCTGGTAGAATTTGGGGAAATAACCTGTCAGTGGTTTATTTGCTCTTTGGTGAAGGTCTCTAGCCTAGAGTCTTTTTTTCCTAGGTAGAATGTTAGGAAATGGAGGTACCAGAGTGGCCCGACCCTCTGTTCCAGAAAGGTCTGGAGCTTCCAGCATGTCCCAGTGGCCCCTGACTGGGGCTGCTGGTGCCGTTTCCAGCGCTGCTGCCTCAGCACGGGCTGTGACTCTGCGCTGGCTTTTGGCAAAGTGGCCGACTTCCATTAAATATTCTGTGGGGAGAGCGGGACGAGGAGCCGGGACGAGGATCGGGATGCGGCACGGCGGGAGGCTGGCACGGGGGTGCCCGTGGGCCGGGATGCCGGGAGGGCGGAGCGGGAAGCCCGGCAGAAGGGGCCGAGCATCCCTCGCCGCCGGGCCGGTTGCCAAGGCGACGGCTGCGTGGCAACGGGCTGGCAGCGGGGACCGCCCGCCGCCGCCGCGGAGCCGCCGCGCAGAGCGGGCGCGCTGCCCTCCTCGCTGGATGCTGCGGCGGCCGCCCGGGAGCAGCCGCGCTCCGCCGGTGCCCGACCGCCGCCGCCGAGCCCGGGCCGCCCTTCCCGGGAGCAGCAGCGCTCGCTCTCCGCTGCCGGGGCCGGCGCGGAGCGGAGATGGTGCCGCTGGTGCGGAGCGCCGGGGGCTCCCACCAGTGGCTGGCGATCGTTTTCCTCGGCCTTTGCTGGTTCCTTCCTCCCGGGAGATTCGCTGCGCCGGGCGGAGACTTCCCGGGCTCTGCCGTGGACAATCTGGTGGTCAGGAAAGGGGACACGGCGGTGCTGAGGTAGGAGGCGATCGCGGGCGGGAGGGATGCGAGCGCGGAGCGTCGCCGCTGCTGCAGCAGCATCCCCGAGATGCCCGAGGCTCCGCCGGAGCCCCTGGCCCCTCTCGGGGACGCTGCGGCGGCGCTCGGCCCCAGGGCTGCCCGCGGGGTGCCCCGGTGATGCGGGAAGTTGTCCCCAGCGCCACCCGGTACCCGCATCCCTGCAGCTCCGGGCCGCTCGCCGGCCCTCGGGGGGGTTTTGTTCTGCGGTTTCCCCTTTTTAAACTCTATTTAAGAAGCCCTGGCTGTTGCTGGAAGTTCAGAAATGGGTTGTTGGGGTGAAATGATGCAGTTTTGGCTTCCAGCAGCAGTTTGGGGGCTCTGCAGAACGAGCGGCGTGGGGCTGTGGCAGGGAGAGGACGATTGCACCCTGCCAGGAGCATTAGCATCGGTATTATTTATTTTGATACATATTTCTGTGTTTCTCAATGATTGGAGTACTGGCTCCATGCCACGAGGAGATTTTTGTGCTTCCCGTGGCTCTGTTCCTGCCTCTCCTGATGGACCCTGTGCTCCCGTATCTCCTCATCTCTTGGCTGGAGCAAAATTTATTTACCAGCAGTCAGACACCACAATCGACTCGAACCTTTCGTTCTGGTTTGTGTTCGGCAATCCTCTGCCTTGATTTGATTATTCCCCAGCCCCCACTCTAACTTTTTATCCATGTGTTGTACTTTTGCCTTGATCCTACTGTAGTTCAAATCCCCCCATTTTCTCCTTCTCTGGAATACGATTGCAGTTGGTTGAAGCTCCTGGCTGGTGAGAAACCTCTGATTTAATTAGCAGCACTTCCCAGCTATGAAGTCTCTGGCTGTTATTATTTTTTGTTGGGCTGTCAGGGAAATCTCCAGGTTTCAATGCATTTTATCCATAAGCATTTTTAATGATCCAGCAGCGTGCTGTAAAATGCTGCATGAGGCATTTTCGGTAGGGATTTGCAAGTGCTTTTAGGCTGCTCCTGTTGTAGTAGCTCCTGAAAATACAGTAGATGTCTATGTAGGGCAGCTGACAAGTGGTTTTTATGTGTACCTCAATTATCCTCTGTATTTTGAGACGTGCTCAGGTCCTCGTGCTTTCTGTGGCACAAATGGAGAATCAAAGGAAATAATAATTTAAAAGTGGTTTATTTGTACTGTTTCAGGTTTAAAGGTTGCAGAGAAAGTAACTTGGTGGGTTCACAGGCTGTTAAGACATACTCAGCCACTATTAAACGCTCTAAGTATCTAAATACATTTAAAACCGTGTTATTAAAAAACGGTGTGATTGCTCCCAAGGTTACCTCCTGGGGGGTTCAGCTGGAACACATCCGGGCTGCCAGGCCTCAGGCTGTGTTTGGAGCCCGGTGCTGGTGCAGCTGGGTGGGTTACATAAATGAAATGGGAGCTCTAGGCTGGAAGCATCGCTCGGGTCTCACTGGGGAGGGCCAGTGTGTGTTTTGTAAAGAGAGGCTGCTACAGGAAACGCTGGCAGCGCTGCCGAGCCCCGGGGTGAGCGATGGGATGCTGGAATGTTGTGTGCTGCAGCTGGGTCTCCTTCCTCGTGCCCTCTGGTTAACTCCTTTCATTTCCCGTGCCCTCGGCAGGCTTGCTTTAAACCTGGGGTTATCCTGTTTTAAGCTGGTAACTTGAAAGGGGAGATGCAGGATCACAGGGGGAGAAAAACAGAGAGCAGCAGCCTCAGGCTCCTCATCCCGGGTCTCTCCCTGCCCATCGTCTCTGCTCCTCTGAGGCTGTCCCTCGCTGGGTGCTTGTATTGTAAATATCTCCCAATGTACACTAAAATAATGGCTGTAGGTATTGGCAGTATTGGAAATTGGCTCTTATTTAAATACAAACTCCAGCGAGCTGAAAAAAGCCATTTGGGTGCTGAAAAAAGAGTTTGTTCCTCCAAGCTCTGGAGCCACATGAATCCAGCTCTTCCAGTGGCTGTGCCTCGCAGCACCCAAAGTTGGCTGTGCTCCGTCGTTCCAGGCGCTCATGGCCAGGTGGCCGTGGGCTCCCGGTGGCCGTGGGCTCCCTGTGGCCGGCACGCGTTGATTCCCCCCCGTCCCTGCTCTGGGCTCAGCTGCCCTTTGCCAGCCATGGCTTCGGAGTCCCCCGTCCGTGGGTGCGGCCGGCTCCTGGTGACACCGTGGCAGTGGGGTAGGGACGGCTCTGCCGTGGCTGCGAGGAGCCCAGGGTGATTTATGGGCTGGGGGCTGAGCCAGCCCGAGCCAGGGCCTGCGGGTGCCCTCGCTGGGGCGCACACCCCGAGTGGGGCTCACACCCCGAGTGGGGCTCTGGCTGCAGCTGGTCACATCAGCCCGTGCCCTGAGGGGTTAACGGGGCTGCCCCGGTGGAAATGAGGACAAACTTTTCCTCAGGAGTCCTCGTTTGTGCTGGAATACCAGGGGAGAAGGCACAGAGTGCCTCTCGATGAGTCCGGGACCACGGTGGGTGAGCCGGGCCCTGGCCTCAGCTCCCACATCAAGGTTTCGTTGTCTTGCCTGAGGATCAGGAATAAAGGCTCCTTGGAATGCTGACGACTTCCAGGAAAAGCCTCTGTGTGCTGGCATAAAGTAAAATAAGTAGTCCAGCTCCCCCATTTTAAATAGTTAATTCATATATCAGTGTAATTAACCAATTTTGGATCAAACACACAGCATTTTCCTAGTGCTGCAGCAGCAACACTGTGAGGACCATTCCCTCCCTGGCACCCTGGAGCATCACTCCCTGTGTGCTGCTCTTGCTCAGCCAGACCCCCACCCCTCACCCTCACGTCCCCCCGAGGGGTGGGTGTCCTCCCCAGGCCCAAGGTGGGGCTGGATGGTGCTTTGCTGCTGCCCAGGTGGCACAGGGGTGCTGGGATTCTCCCGTGGCCTCCCAGGCCAGCACTCCCCGACGCTGGCAGAGTCACAGTGCCCAGGTGTCCCTTCCCGAGGGACTGATGGAAGAGAAAGCTTGCCAAGGATGTCACTGGGCACCTGTTTTGGTACAGGATGGGGATCTTAAAGAAAATCCCTCCTTAGCCGAGGAGTTCTGTCTGTGATGAGTTATTTCTGCAGCCTCAGTAATTAAAGCCTGGTCCCTTTTGTTTGGTTTCAGAGGGATCCCCACAGTCCCAGCACTGTTTGTGTTTGTTGAAGTTCTAAGGAATTCTGTCAGTAACGCAGTTGTTTTGCACAGCAGAACAATTTTGGGAAGCTGCTACTTTTCAGCAGCAGAATTCCATCCAGCAGCCTTTCTATATTCTTCCCAGGCAGCCGGTTAAGATTTCATGAGAACACACGAGGAAAGAGAGAGCAAGTCCTAAACCCATGATTTTATTAAAGGAATAAATTGCTGCGTTGCAGGCTGGTAGCAATTCAGGAGCCAGGCTGTATTTCCAGAACCAGGCTTCTCCCATGACCCTTTACAAGATCCCCTGTTCGGAGAGGGATCACCCTGTGTTTCAGCAAATCCATCTCGCTGACAGCACAAGCAGCAATTTCGGGAGAGGAGTGTTTCAGGAGAGGTGACAAATGCAGAGCCCTTGGCAGGGAGCCGGCAGGGGCAGCCCCTGTCACCACCTCCTGGGTCACCTCCCGTGTCACCCCCTGGGTCACCTCCCGTGTCACCTCCCGTGTCACCTCCCTCCCTGCCCCGGGAGCAGGGCTGGACACTCGGGGCAAACAGAGGCTGCCTTCTCCTGGGAGGGGGCTGCTCCCCCCTTCCCGGGGATGTGGGGAGGACAGGGGAGAGCTCACCTCAGGATGGCAGCAGGAGGCATTTCTGCTGCTGTGGAAAAATAAGGATTCCCCTTTTCCCGCCGTGGTGGAGCTGCTGCGGGCACGGCCGATGTGTGCATGGGGCTCTCTTGGCTTTACCTGACCCGGGGGACAGCGATGTGTCAGCAGTGCCTGCCGACCCCGCCTGCAATTTGGAACCCAAATCCCCCTGGAGATCGGAATGTGCAAAGCTGAAAATGATCAAAAGGGTTTTTCTAGCAAGTAAGGGTTTTTATCGTGTGTTTTGTTTTCCTCAAAACTCACGGATAATGAAAACAAGTCTAAGTGAGAGTACCGTTATCGTACCTTTACGTTGTGTCAGCGCAGCAAATTGGGCTTTAGAAGTTGTCATGGTTGTTAAAAAAGCAGAAGATCTTTTTACCAGCAGATGATTATAGAGGAGTTTAGGGAATGTGTGCTCTGCAGTCTGTAAAATATTGTGGGTTCTTCACTGCAAAGGGTTAAACCTTGAGCTGGAGTCCCTGCGCCCGGGCTCCTGAAGTCTGGCAGTAAGGAGCAGGGGGAGCTGTCCAGCAGATATCGGTGTCCAGCTGTGGTCACAGAGAGGGTGGGTTCTTGTTGAACCTGGCTTGGAAATCCAGGGGTCAGTTCTGGGCCAGCAGGTCAGTGAAGTGCAGCCACGTGTGTTTGGCCACAGTGGTCCCTTTGGCCACCTGGGGTGAGTGTTGTCTGAGGCTGGGGCAGCCAGTGGTCACCTGAGAGGGGTGATTGTAGGAAAACGCCTTTTTTTGGTCATAGATCAGGAGATTTGGGGCTTTTTGGTTTGTTTGCTGAGTTGGAAATCCTTTATGTGCGGCTTGGCTGCTTCCGTGCACCTTGGAGAGTTCCAGGTCCGTGTTGTGGGCAGTGGCACTGTCCCCTGCTGTGGACACCTGGGGCTGGCACCAAACACCTGGATGAGCCCCAGGTGAGGCTGGATGGGCTGTGCCTGCAGCCCAGCCCTGCCCAGGGCTGTTTTACTGCTGTGCAAAGGTTTGGGCACACGGGAAGTGGCTGCTCTGAAACTCTGCCTTTTTTGGTGTCTGCTCTTCGAGTTTCTCAACTTCTTCTCTTCCTAAGTTCTTCTGCTTGTGGGAGAAGTTCCCATTGGAGGAATGGGAGGAGCAGCTCTCGGTGTCCTCATGGCTCTTGATGTCTGGGACCACTGCTGCCCCAAACATGGGGAGTGTGACGCTGTGCCCCCAGAGGGACCGTGTGCCCTGGCCGTGGGGCTGGGGCAGTGCCAGGGCAGTGCCAGGACAGGCTGTTCTGTACATTCTGGGCCCTGACTCAGGGCTCCATGTGGCTCCCTCCAGCTCCTGGGGATCACAGCTCTCCCTGCCTGTTGAACACGACTTTCCCAGCTGGGAGTTGTCTCCTTCACTCCTGTAGGAACACAGGGGATTCTCCTTGTTCTCTGCAGTGGCTCTGCTCAAGGGAATGTTCAGGGTGGTTCAGGGGGGAGAAGCCCATCTGCCATCGGTTTTGTAAAGCAGGGCCCTTTAGGGGTCCCGGCTGTGGGGCTGACACCAGGGGCAGCTTCATAGCTGAGAGTCTTTGCCTAGGGAGTGATGGTGTCCTGGAAAACTGGTGACACATCTGTCAAACATCCATCCATTGTCATTGGTGTTACTGAGAGCTGAGCATTTGGAAAGGAAGCTCTGCAGCAGGAAGAGCAGGTGGATAAGGAGTTTATGCAGCAATTGGAATTTTGGGATACTCTGTGCATCCCAGCATTGCAGTGCCCCCAGTGCATGCCCGGTGCTGGGTGCAGCTGTGAACGTGGGCAGTTGTGTCTGTGGAGAGTGTAATAAACAGAAAAGTTCCCTTCTTTCCTTTGTGACTTCAAAAGGTTCCTTTCTTGACTTCCATACTCTTGATATTCTGGTGCAGTTTGGGGTCATAAATCCTTCAGCTCCATGGAGCTTCATTCCTGAAATGTGACCATGGGACGTGCAGGCTCCTGTGCACACCCCCAGTGAATGAAGTTGTTGTTTGCATAAGAATTTCCCGTTCCCAATCCCTGCCAATTATTAAACAAGCACATTATGGCACTTGCCTCTTGTCTGTGCAGCAATAATAAATAAAGTCAGCGTAAATTAAAATAATTTATCATTTTAAATAATGGTGAATGTTTCAGCTGTTCTGCAGAGGAACTAACAAAACAAGGAGTCAGTAAGAGATGAAAACTGGGATTTGTTCCAAAGGGCTGTTTTTTTGAGGAGAAAACAGAGACTTAATGACTTTCTTCTTGTCACCATGTGCAAGAGCTGAGTGCAGCTGATGTCCCAGGGAAAGGATCTCAGGGGACTGGTCCCATGGGCCAAGCAGCCCCACGCTGTTGAACAAAGGTGCTGGAATTAGGCTGCTTCTTCTCTGGCTCATCTGGAGAACTCTTGGTAGCCAAGAGGTATCCCAGTGGGCTCTCCTAGGGAGCTGAAACCCGGGCTCAAACGTGTGAGGCCAGGGCAGTGGGCAGTGCTGCGGGAGCAGGGCATGGAGCTGGCCGGGCACTGCTGAGGGCTGGCTGTCCCACAGCCAAACGGGAATGGGGCACTGCTGGGGGCTGGCCGGGCACTGCCTCGGGGACGGGGCACTGCCTCGGGGATGGGGCACTGCCTCGGGGATGGGGCACTGCCTCGGGGATGGGGCACTGCTGAGGGCTGGCTGGGCACTGCCTCGGGGATGGGGCACTGCTGAGGGGTGGCTGGGCACTGCCTCGGGGATGGGGCACTGCTGAGGGGTGGCTGGACACTGCCTCGGGGATGGGGCACTGCCTCGGGGTGGCCGGGCACTGCCTCCGGGATGGGGCACTGCCTCGGGGTGGCCGGGCACTGCCTCGGGGATGGGGCACTGCCTCGGGGTGGCCGGGCACTGCCTCGGGGATGGGGCACTGCCGAGGGCTGGCCGGACACTGCCTCGGGGATGGGGCACTGCCTCGGGGTGGCTGTCCCACAGCCAAACGGGAATGAGCTGGTTCATGATCCATCAGAGAAGTGGAATACGGGGGATGTGTGGCTGAGCTCAGTCTCTTCTCCTGTTCCCTGTGGCTGCTGCTGCCCACTGGAAACGCTCAGCTTGACACAGGAGCTCCCCCATAACCTTCACCTCCAGTAAATTGTGGTGTCACTTGGTTTCAAAATCGAGCTGTAAATGCAGGATGGCACTTTGGTGAGTGGCACGTTGGGATAAAGCTGGTGACACAGTTCAGAACGAGCTGTACCTTATCTCTGATGCCATCTGCCATCGGATCAGAGTCTCCGTACCCAAATCCTGGTGGTCAGAGGCTGCTGTGGCTGGTGGGGGTGGGAGAGCAGGGAAGGGGCAGGGCTGTGCTCCGAGCAGTGACAAAGGGAGCTGGGAACTGCCTGTTGGAGCCCCAGTTCTTGTCTCAGCCCTTCCCAGTGGAGGACTGGGATGGTCAAGGCCTCCTGAGTTTCTGCTTTTCCAGCCCTGGGCTTGCTAACCCTGAGTCTCCCCTGACAGACCTCGTGTCCATGGAGCATCTCCTGGGTGTGTGACACTGAGCCAGCCTGGCTGGGTGTCCTTCCTCTGGTGCTGAGCTGGGCTCACAGCTGCTCACGTGGGGCTCCAGAAAGGTGTAGGTGAGGTGGAGAGTGAAGCCCGCAGGGATGGGCTGTACTGGGCTCAGCAAGGTGATGGCTGATGCTCAGAGTTCTTTCCAACCCAAATGATTCTGTGATTCTAAGATACAGAAATTCTCATTTTCTCCAGACTGGCTGAATAAATGTCAAGGTTTTCTTCCTGCTATCAGGGAAGAGGAGAAAAACTCCCATGCTGTGACCCACGGGAGCATGGAGGAGAGCAGCAGAGGTTCAGCTGCCCTCAGCAAGGGTGAAGGGGTGGGTGGTTTTCCATGCAGCCTTTCTGCTGCTTCCAGGACACTGGAGATGGCAAAGTCCGTCTGTTCTGCACCGAGGGGCTGGGAGCCCCTTGGCTGGGAGTGTGCAGGGGAGCCCTGGCTCCTGCCAGGGGAGCTGGGGCTGCCTCTGGCACCCCTGCTTGGTGTGGGACTGCTGCTGCTTTGGTGCTGACTTTAACCAAAGACAGGCACTGAGGTGATACAGCTTTCAAAGAGTTTTCTGGTTCCTGGATTCCTTTTTTTTTTTTTTCCATTCTGGAAGTTGTCTTGAATTGTCTTCCTGTCAGTCCCCCAAATCTGGCTCGTGTAGGCATTTCCTAAGGACTTTTGGGTCTCTTGATTATAAGTGAAGCAAATTTCAAGAGTAGATCTGTTCTAGCAGATTTTTAAATTTAGAAGATGCTTTTAGCTTAATTATGACTGAAATTGAGAAAGAGCCCTGGAGGAGGTTGAGCAGCGTGAACACACTGCCATGAATTCCAGGTGAGGTTGTCCTGGACGTGGAATGTTCAGAGGAGTTGAATGCAATTCTTAGTAAAATCCCAAAGCACTTTGACAGAGCAGTGGCAGTGATGAGGTTCCAAGGGTGGAGAGGAGAATGGATGTCTTGGCAAGAACAGGCAGATAAATAAAAGCCCAGCCTTCTGCCTAAACCCAGCCATTTCAGTTCTCTCTGTCTGACCATGGTGACAGAGCAGGTTTTAATGGGGGGCTGGATCAGATGAACTCAATTATTTAAAATGAGCACAACTGGGCATCAAGGTTTTCGAGAGGACTGAGATTAAATTGGTGTATTTTGGGATCTGTGGAGTAGGAAGAATTGAGCTGCTTGTTTACTTTGACAGGTATGAAAGATACAGGAATTTTGCAGGTATTCTGTTGCTTAGAGATTAAAATCCTATCTAACAATGAAAACATTTATTTGTATAATATTCTTACTTAGTATTTTTGCTTATAAATTTAATACAGTGTAATAGCTAATATTTATAAAATTATAGGGTGATTCAATAGAAGCATGTATGCATTTATCTTGATGTGTTATATCAGAATTATTTTGAATTACTCCTAGGAATTAAATCAGGAAACTGGCAAAATCACATTCTTTACATGTGTTGTACAGAAAAGTGTGAAAATGTTTCAGTCCAGGTGCTGCCTTAGGTCTCTCTCTCTGTTAAATGGCATCGTTGGCACTTCAGGCACAGCCTTGGTGATTGGACTCACCCATCCCCTCCAAGCTCCTCATCCCAATCCCACTCCAGTGTGGAATTCTCTTGTAACTCTTGTTCAGACTGTTAAGTAAATCTCAAATTAAATATTAAAAATGTCGTTGCAATGCTGATATGAACAGTGAGGGGAAAAGGCTGGTGAGTCTGAGGTTCTTTTTCACGTATTTTTGTGGTGGGTAAAACTTTGTGCTTGAAAATCCACTGGGCTGTCTCTGATTCCTACAGAACTGTGCAACTGAGTTGGGATGGAGCTCAAAGCCCATCCAGTGCCACCCCTGCCATGGCAGGGACACCTCCCACTGCCCCAGGCTGCTCCCAGCCCCAATGTCCAGCCTGGCCTTGGGCACTGCCAGGGATCCAGGGGCAGCCCCAGCTGCTCTGGGCACCCTGTGCCAGGGCCTGCCCACCCTGCCAGGGGATCCCAGAAGGATCTGAAGGGTTTTCTGGGGATGGAGGGCTCTGTTTGCTCCCTGCAGTGGCTGTGTGAGACAATTCGGTGTCTGTAGTTGTTGTTGTACTCCCTGCTCCTCAGCCAGCCTTGCCCCACCCCGATGGGTCAGGGTGTCCTGGGGCTGCCCAGCTGGACACAGGGCACCCAGTGCATGCCAGGGTGGCCCCTCAGGAAAATGCCCGGGTGCCACGGTCACAAACCCAACGCTCTTGGAGAGATTTTCTCTGCAGACTTTGCTGTTCTGTCCGTGCCCTGTGGACAGGTGTGGAGAGGGACCAAAGCCAGGGGAGGGGAGGTGATGGGAAGTTGACTGGTGAGGGAAGAGGTCACCAGTTCCCAGGTGCAGAGCCTTGGTCACATCCACGGGAGGAGGGGTAGGAGGAAATCTGTTATGAAAGTGGCCTAATTACAACGAGCAGTTTTCCCCCTGGCTGGAGCAAGTGGACTAGAAAATTGTACTAGACTTTTCATTCAGAGACTATTAAAGAGCAGAGGAAGAGAGAGCAAAATATAGCTTTTGTCACAGCTCTTTTTATTTTTTTTAGTATAGAGTCCTGCACATGGTCAGAAATTAGCTTCAGATTAATTTAATTATTGTATTTAGTTTGTGAAATTTTTTTAACCTGTATAAACCTCCTTCCTGTTACATTTCTGGTAGTGTGAAGGTGGAAGCACTGAACACAAACCACAGCCTGGAAATTAAATGTGGATAATGAGGTTATCTGGGGGCACTGCAGCTGGGGGTGGCCCCAGGCTGGTTGGACACGCTGGGCTGAGCCTCCCTGGGGAGCCAGGAGTGAAAATGCCTCTTCCAGCCCAGCTGTGAGAGGAGATGGTGGATGAGCACCAGGCAGGAGGGGGGGAATTTTGGCTGATTGTCCCCAGTAAGAGGGGAGAGGTCAGTGCTGTCTGTGGTGGCTCTGAAGGGCTGGGGCAGAGGGGATCCCAGGACATCCTGTGGGAACAGGGGGAACAGCTTTGAGCTGCAGGACAGCAGATTTAGGTTGGATATTTAGGAAGAAATTCTTCAACCCAAAGAAGAATCAGTCCATGATTCTCGGGATTTCTCACAAACTCAGCTTTAGTGACCTTCTCCAGCTTTGGTTTGCTTGGTGTTGGGTTGGTTTCTGCACCTGCAGTTCCAAGCATCACTCCCAGAATATTTACCCTGAGCTGTTCTCAGTGAGGTGCTGGATTCTCCTCACGATTCATTGTAGCTGTACTGGGCAGATCAGCTACCCAAACACCTTCTGGGCTCCATGGACAACTTCTGAGTGCCCCCTTCCCACGGCCAATTCTGGACTCTTGGTGCCTGGCCTGGCTCTGCCCTGAGTCACAACCACCTCACCTCACAGAGATAAAGAAATGCACTGAGTTATCCCTAACCTTCTATTCCACTTCTTTATTTCCATTAATGCTTCCAAACAATGTTCCTTCTGAGCCCTCACTTGGTTAATCTTGGAAAATAGATTTGGATGTGTATAAAACATGCAAAGTCACACAATCAAAAAAATGGGTGAAATTCACAGAAATCAAGCTTTTCAGGGCAGTCAGCCCAGAACTATCACACTGGAATTGACAATAAATTTGGTTACAGGAAACCATCTCCTCTGCTGTTCCCTTTACCAGGCTGATATAAAAGATAGCAGGAGGCAGCACAGCCCATGGCAAAGGGGAGCTTCCAAGGGTTACTGAATGAAATCCCAAGCGTTTACAAGTGTTCAGAGTCAGGCTGTTTCCCTGACTGGAATGATGTTGTTCTGTGGGCAGGAGGAGCCTCACTGCAGCCACATCGATGCTGGGAGAGGAGGCCACAGGCCAGGGAGAGCCAAACGTGCAGGTGGCCGAGCTCCCCAGCGTGCCAGGGATCTATCTTTAGAGAGCCCAGGCACCCTGAGCTACCCAGTATTTATATTGCCACTTGAGCTGCACTGGAACTCATCAAAGCCTGAACTCGAAACGTTCCCTCAGAACCGCTGCACCCCGTGGGATGAGGCTCACAGGGAGCTCTTTGCTCCTCCCGAGCCGTGGGGCCTTTTCCCTCCAGCACCTGGTGCCAGGATTGGTGTGAGCGGGTCACAGACGTGTCACCACGGCAAAAACATAAAATAATTGCTCCCAGATTTGGGGAGAAAACACATTATTCATAAATTAAAAGCAGATAAGTTACAAGACCCAAGGCACTTCTGCTGGTAAAGAGCTTGGGTGTGGAGGAGAAACCCCTCCCTGGGAGGGTGGGCAGGCCCTGGCACAGGGTGCCCAGAGCAGCTGGGGCTGCCCCTGGATCCCTGGCAGTGCCCAAGGCCAGGCTGGACATTGGGGCTGGGAGCAGCCTGGGCAGTGGGAGGGGGTGTTTGGAAGGAGATGAGCTTCAAAGTCCCTTCCAACCCAAACCAGTCTGGGATTCTGTGAATTTCTCCCTGTAAGAATTCTGTGTTTATATAATTGTTTTGTTTGTTTGGGTTGGCTTGGGGTTTCTTTTGGTTTGGTATTTTTCATGTCTTTGTTTGCTTTTACTTTTTCCTTTTGTTTTGTTTTTGGTTGCCTGTTTTGTTCTGGCAGCTGTGTGTAACACCTCAGATTCAGTGATTTTCTGGGAATATTGGCTCTGGCTGCCCCCAGAGTCTGATGTGGTGCTTCCCTCTCAGCAATGCTCTGTGGGATCGACATTCTGACCCTGTTCTGGGGGAGCTTTTTAACATTCCCGTGCCTTAACAAAACGGAGACTGTTCCTGTAATGGTTCCAAAAACATTTTCACCAGCTAAGAAGTTCTTTAAATAGTCCTCACCGAGTGAGGCTGCTGATTTGCATGACAGCTTGATTAAACGTAACCTGCTTCCACACTTAATTTATTTTGAAACTGCCCAACATTTTCATTCCATGCCATTAATTTTACATTAGTAGACTGGCTTGATTATTTAAGAAGGAAGGTAATTTTATCTTCTTCATTGGTGTGAGTTCAAATCCATACTGAAAAATGGTCTGAAAATGGTTATAAATAACAAAAGCCTTTGCTCCACATAAAGATTTGTTGGACCTGGTGGTGTGATGCAGAAGGAAATGAAGATTTAGGTGGTTTAATGATCATCTTTGACTTCAGCAGAGCTTGGGCTGCAAATGTGGCTCCATATTGCAATGTATATTCTGAGTAAGTGGGTTTGGGAACCTGAAAAGGCAATATTTAAGGGTGCTTCTTACACAGGTGCTCCATTTTCCCCAGGAAGTGATATTTTTAGGAAAACTGCGTCTCAGATGCTCTGGCAGAACTGTGGCACTTCCTTCTCGCAGTGGATGTGTTACAGAAATGGGCCACAGCTCCTTGCTTTCCATGATGCTGGTGCTGGGATGCCTTACGTTGGTGCCAAGCCCTGCAGAAAAGGGTTCAGGCAAGATCCTTTAAAACTTATTTCTACATTGATTTAATCAGCTTCTCTTTCCAGGGCAAGACTTTTACAGCAGTTAACAGAATATTTCAGATTTCTTGCAAAAGTGGAGCCTAAACTAAAAATTATTTAGGTTATGGACCATCTGTTCTCAAAGGATGGTTTCATGAATAGGGCTGTGAATGCATTCTTTAAGTAAACCTCATAAAATTCCTCCTTTTTTAAAAAAAATTTTTTCCCCTTTTGAAGAATCCTATTACTCCACACTTTTGCCCTGCAGGGAGGTTCTGGATCCTTCTGGACCCCCATGGATACTCCCTCATTTCCTCTCTCTCTGCTCTTGGATATTTAGCTTGCAGTCTCCATGAGCATGACACAGAGATGTGTTTCAGATTTGCATCCTGGATTTGCAAACTGAAATGTTCATTTCATCTGCTGAACTGTCCTTGTCGATACCTACCAAGGAGCTCAAACATTCCATTGAAAGAAAACAAAATCCCTTCTGTCTCATTCTGCCAGTCCCCAATAAAGGACCTTTCCATCACCATCCTGCTTGGCAGCTTGGTCCTCTCTTGGCTCTCCTGCCCATCCTCGTTCCAAACCTTGCAGATTCTTTCCATGTAACATCCCTGGGAAATGAGAACTTCCTCCTGGAAAGGGCTGTCCAGCCCTGGCACAGCTGCCCAGGGCAGGGTCAGTGCCCATCCCTGGAGGGGTTTCAAAGCTGTGTGGATGTGGCACCTGGGGACACGGGGCAGTGGTGGCCTGGGCAGTGCTGGGGATGTTGGACTCGACGGTCTGAGAGGGCTTTTCCAACCTGACCAATTCTGTGACTCTGTGAAAACTCCTGGTTTTGGGCTTTTTAGTCTTGATTAATGAACAACTTTGTACTTTAAGAAACACCACCTTGCTCTGTGACATTTCGTCAGACCCTGGTGATGAATATTTTTCCAGCCCGTTCTCTTGGTATCTGCTTCAGAGTTTCCTCTGCTTCCAGCTTCTCCATCTCACCAGGAATAATGTATTTGTCTTAACACCCAGGTTATCAGGCAGGAATAACCCCTGTAAATGAATGTCTTTAATGTGGGAGAGCCCATGTGTGAACGGACAAGGAGAGCTCCCTGCCAGGCTGGAGCCTCCAGCTCCTCGGGGAAACAGGGGAAGGCAGAGAGAGGAACAGATTTCACATTTGAATGAGAGGACCAAGACACGTGACTGTAAATACATTTCTAAATGAGAATTTATTTCCTAAATCACTTTATTTTTGAATTTGAATGGTGGTTATGGATGAACCCCCCACATTCTGTAGGGAGGTGAGTGAGTGTGGCAGAAAACACTCTGGGCGTGCTGGTAAATACTTGTTTGTGATAGCTGTGCCTAAGTGAGAGGCACAGTGCCCCACCCGGGCCAGATCCATCTCGTGATGGAATTTAAGTCTCCACGTTCATGAATTTATGTGTGGCTGGCTGGGGCAGCCTCTGGCACCGGCCGTGGCCGATGGAGGCTGTGCCAGTGCCACTGCAAAGCTCGTTTTCCTGACGTCTGCAATAAAGTTTTGCATTTGATCTTTGTGTAGCAGAACCAGGGTGTGAGTTTATGGCTCTCACAGACCTTAGAGAAATCAACAATGTGGGATCAATGCTGAGTGGGGGTGCAGAGGTTATTTCTGGTGGCTCTTCAGCAGAGAGCAAGGGGGACAGCTTTGGTGTTTGCAGGAATGCGCTGAAAATTCATATGAAATTTAGGGATGGAAACATCTGACAATCCCAGGATCACTGAGGTTGGAAAAGCCCTCCCAGCCCATCGAGTCCAGCCTGTGTCCAATCCCCACCTTGTCCCCAGCCCAGAGCCCTGAGTGCCACCTCCAGCCCTTCCTTGGACACCTCCAAACCTCCCTGGGCAGCCCCTGCCAAGGCCTGAGCACCCTTTCCATGGGGAAATTCCTCCTGACACAGGGATGAGTGGAATAGGAGATAACGAAGAGGGAAGCTGCTCAAAAGGGCATCCCCATAAACTGGGTCCATTCTAAAACCAGAGTTTATGTTGGGCCCTAATGCAACACCAGGGCAGAGCCCCCAGGGCCAAGATCCAGAGGTGTGCACAGCTGGGCATGGAGGGGAATCCAAAAGCTTTGCTGATATGGAAACATGCTGGGACCTGTTTTCCCAAAGCTGCTGACAGAGCAGAAAGGGGTAGAGGAGGGAGAAAATATTGTATGGGAAGTAAAAAATGTTTACAGGGAGAAGCTTCAGGAACTGCAGCTAATTAGTTTGGCAGAATGGCACTGGGCACCCTCATTGTGCTGGGGAATGTTTTAATGTCAAAAAACTCCGAAAATCCAATCTTGGCAAAAACCCCATAATGCAAACTAATGACTAAAAGCTGAAACTGAACAATTCCAACTTAACTGTGAAGCGAGGGTTTTAGAGGCAATTAACTGCTGGAATCAGCTATCAAAGCAATGCAGGGTTTCTCATCTCTCGAGGCTGGTCTTCTCTGCAGAAGATGCATTGAGGCCCTGTTAAGCTGAATGATGTTAGGAGGGGGTTTCTTGGACAGAGGGAAGGGAGAAACTCCCTTTTTTCCAGGCCAAAGGAGTGCAGGGCTCTGCTGAAGCCCAGCTCGCCCCACCAGCAGTGCTGGTGTCACAGCAGAGAACAGCCATGCGCTCATTGGAGGATTCCCTGGATCCAGACCTTCGTTTCTGGGTGTCACTGGGTGTCTCTGTGCAATTAATTCTGATCTTTAAGATACATTAAGTTGTTATTTAATTTTAATGGCAACAGTCTGATTTCTTTAGTGACCCAAATGAGAGCTGTTGTGTGTAGGAATGGGATGGAGAATATTCTAATGTAGGCTGGAGGTATGGAAAAAAAAGGCAAAACCTGTTCAAGGGATGCTTGACTTTTGCCTTGTCATTGTCACCCCTGTGGCACAGGGCTGCAGAGGGCAGCTGAGCTGATTCCAGCTCCTCATGGAGCCAAAGCAGTCAGCTCAAAGCATTGCTGTGCCTTTCCCCCCACAGTTATTTAGGAAACAATTTACTCCTGTGTCCTCTGCTCATAAAGCCATAAATCTGTGCTATAAGTAAACGGCTCAATTTAATAGTCAGTTTTATCTGGAAATTGTGAAAGTCAGGACTTTGGAGAAGCAGTGATTTCTGTCAACAGCAGAAAAATGATGCCTCTGTACTCCTGGGTTCCTACTTCATTCCGGAAAACCTGGCAGCGTGGCTAATTGCAGGGGACTGCACTGGTGGCAATCAGGAGGGAGAGGAGTGGAGCAGATCGATATCCTTGAGAGCAGCCTGCTGTCCTTTGGGGATCCGTGCCAGAACAGGGCTGCTGGCTGTTGGGATGCAGCCCACGGCCAGGGGTGATTAATTTGCTTTAACTTCTATAACTACTGAGTGTCCAAGAGTTCATGCAACAGACTCTGGAAACAGAAATATCTGAAGAGAAAATAGATACAGTTCATACAATAAACTGCATTAAAGATTCAAGCACTGAGTGCCCAGAGCAGCTGTGGCTGCCCCTGGATCCCTGGCAGCGTCCAAGGCCAGGCTGGATGGCTTGGAGCAGCCTGGGATGGTGGAAGGCTGTGGAACTGGATGGGCTTTCTCCGTATTTTCTCAGTTGCTGAAAGTTTTCAGGAAGTTTCAGACAATGCACCAAGGGGTCTGGGGTGGGTGACAGATCCCTGGTGGGGTCCTGCCAGGCTCCATGGGGCATTCCCAGGGTGATGAGAATCTGCCTGCCTAGCACGGCCCGGATTAATGAAGATATCCCATATCTTGGGGATCCAATTTACTGACTGTCACTGTTAATGAAATCTCTCCAAGTAAAACTCAGGGTTTGACATTCCCACGGACAGAGACAGAATCCATTTCAGGTGAGCACAGAAATTCAGCCTGCGAGGTACCTGTGACTGTCACAGGTGAAAATCTCTGCTAATGAACTGTGTATTAGTGTGAGACAGGAAGAGAACTCCCTCGGTCTCTAGATTTACTTTGAATAATTCATTAGCTCGTACTCCTCACCCATGGCAGTCGTAGGTAAATCCCACACTGGAGCTGCTAATTAAAGTTGCTGGATGAAGGGAAGCTACTAATGAGATGTGAGACAAGTCCTCCAACAATACAGAGGAACTTGTAGGTGCATAAAGTTTTATTGTTGGTTTTCACGGGGGGGCAAGGAAACGCTGAGGAATTCACACTTGTTCCAGCAAATGATCAGATCACTCTGCACAAGTCCCTGACAGGAGGGGGCAGCCGGGGGGGTCGGGCTCTGCTGCCAGGGAACAGGGACAGGAGGAGAGGGAACGGCCTCAGGCTGGGCTGGGGAGGCTCAGGGTGGACATCAGCAGGAATTTCTGCATGGAAAGGGTGGCCAGGCCTTGGCAGGGGCTGCCCAGGGAGGTTTGGGGTGCCCATCCCTGGAGGTGTCCCAGGAAGGGCTGGAGGTGGCACTCAGGGCTCTGGGCTGGGGACAAGGTGGGGATGGGGCATAGCTTGGGCTCAGTGATCCTGGAGGGCTTTTCCAGCCTCAGGGACTCTGAGAGGAGCAGGAGGTACCTGTGCCACCAAGATGGGTCCTTAGGGGTCATCCAAATGTGGAAATGAAAAATAGTGCAATATTTCACATTTTTATTACATATAAAAAGTATAGCTAATAAATCTGTGTGGGTTTTACCAGACACTTTTATGGATAAATACACTGCTAAAGCATCACCTCTGTTCCAGGTCATGTTTTATAGGTTATAGCAAAACCCTGTTATCTGTGTGAGGGTCTGGGTGTGCTCTGTGGGCAAGGGGACCAAAGCAGTGAGCTCAGGGAATGAAAAATACAGCTGCAGCTTTGGATGGTAGAAATTACTATTACTGGTGTTTTCTTCTACAACGTGAGATGCAGAAACTGAATGTTGTGTGCAGAGTACACAAAATTGCCTTTGTGTCATTCGTGTTGTCTGGCTGGTTCACTACACGGAAATCTGTGATGTTGCAACACATTTAAATGTGTTTTCTGCTGGTTGGGAATGAGATATCCAGAAGATCTGTATGGGGACATGGAGGAGGATAAAAATACACTTTTAATGATTATTTTCAATGTGCAAATTGCAGCTCGCTGCTCAGAGAAAATCAGACGACTTCAAGCACTTTATCTTATTAAAGAAAATGTCTCCCAGGGAAAAGTGCCGATCAGAGCCTCCCTGAGCCCAGGACAAATGGGTGTGAGGAGGGTGTGGGGTGTAACGGGAGCGGGACCGGCCCTGTGCTCCCTAATCTCCCTAATCCTGCCCAGCTGTGGCAGCAGCTCCGGGGGCAGGAGGGGCAGGGCCCCTCTGCTCCCAGCTGGATCGGTCACTGCAGGGACAGGGACTGGAGGCACCTGGGTTTTAACCTCTCCAGACCAGTCCCTGACAGCAAATCCCACCAGAGTTTTGGTGAGGCCCTGGCACAGGGTGCCCAGAGCAGCTGGGGCTGCCCCTGGATCCCTGGCAGTGCCCAAGGCCAGGCTGGACATTGGGGCTTGGAGCAGCCTGGGACAGTGGAAGGTGTCCCTGCCCATGGCAGGGGTGGCACTGGAGGAGCTTTGAGGTCTCTCCCAACCCAAACCATGCTGGGATTTTGTGGTTCTAACTCAGCAGCTCAACCCCTGCTGTCCCCTGCAGATGGGGTGTGGGGTGAGAAACCCTGGGAAAGATCTTCTGGAGCAGCTGCTTTCCTGTAGAAATGAGGAAATATTAACACTGCACCTTTCTAATAAAGCAAATGGAGATGGAGCTGAAGCACACAGAGCTGTGATTTAAAATGCAAGCAACCCCTGCAAATCAATACTAGCTCTATAAAAAGGGTTCAAAATGATAATGCAAATGAATCCTGAGAAGAAACATTCCTGGCAGGCACAACACGCTGATCCCTGCCTCTCACAGCCTGCTGCTGTCTGCAGCAACATTTGTGGCACTCCTGATAAACCCGTGATGGGAAGATAAGGCTCCCAATTTGAACCAGCACAGCTTTGAAAAAGCCTTAACACCAGGAAATGCAAAGCAACCCCCAGGTCCTGGCTGTGCGCTCCAGTTTGGGGTGAGGGTTTTGCAGGGCTGACCGTGCTGTGCTCAGCAAATCCATCGGATCCTGGGTGGGCTGGGCTCCTAGCTTGGCCTCCCCCATGGCTTTTAGCCTCCCTTGACCTCGGGGATCCAAGCTCAGCTTCCCAGCAGCCTGGGAAAGAGTAACAAAGTCAATAGCTGGAGCTGCTGACTGGGGAGGGCACCTGGGGGCAGGAGCAGAGGGGGCTCCTCCAGCTGGAGCCGGTGATGGTGGGCCAGGGCTGCAGGACACTGCTGCACAGGCAGAGCACATCCTGTGCCACACCAGCCTGGGGGTGACCCCAGCACCTGTCCTGGCCCGAGCACATGGGGCTGTGCCCCTGCTGCCAGGGAGGGGCACGGGGAGCTGTGTCCGTGTGACAGGAAAGCTGGAAACCGCTCCCCACGTGCAGGTGCTGCTGCTGGCTCTGCAAAGATGAAGTCGGTATCTTCTTGCTCGTCTATTCTTCTTCCTAATCCGAGGATTTTAATTTTGTTGATTCATAGGTTATCTAAATATGAACAGGTTCCCATCAATCAGCGGCGCCAGTGCCTCAGAATGAATATAAGTGGTGTCTTCAGTACTTCCTAAAAGAATGGCTGTGTCTGAAGTGTAAATCCACATTCCCAGGCTTTGCTCGCGGCTCCTGGGTTTGTTTCAAGCATTCATCAATTATTTTGCTCTAGACCTCGAAAGGGTTGGGAGGAGTTTCTGTTCTCTGTGGCATTATGTTCATTTCCAGGGACGGTAAAAGCCAAGCATTTCCAAAAGCACCGTGGTCAGAACTGAGAATTTCTTGCTCATCCATGTTGGGAATGCACGCAGGCAGTTGGGATTTTCTGTTTATTCAGGGGCCAAACTTTAAATTGCACATGGAGATGACTCAGGGTTCCTCAGGGTAACAGATTCTGGAATGCTGAGGGAACATTGTGGTGCATTCCGGATAGTTCTGGAAAATGCGCTGGAGCCAGATCCACATCCTCTGCACCATGTGGAGCCTCCAGGGGAAACAGAGCTGATGTGCTGGGAGCCTCCCCTTGGTCATGGCACAGTCCCATCCTTGGCCATTCCCAGCAGGAAAAGCCCCAGCTGTGCTTTGGGGTCACCCCAGGCTGGGCGCTGCTCTGGGGCTGGGTGGGCCCCCCCAACAGCCTGGCCTGGCCTCCCCCCATGGGACCTGGGGGTGACCCGTGGGGGTCAGTGTGGAAGGGGAGCTGCTGGAAATCCTCCTGCTCCAGCAGCTTGTGCAGGTTTGCAGCATTTGAACAAGACCATGAAGCTTCCTCGTTAGATGCAATGACAAATAATCTGCACAAGGACTCATTAGCAGAAAGTGTAATTATTGCATCTTGCATTGAAAATGATTTAAACTACTATTCTTGACAAATAAAGCAGCTGACCCTTGATTAAAAGAGATGATGGGTGTGAGTAATTAAAGCCACACTAAATGTAATACATCTTCAAAGCATCCCTGTGCAATTTGCCTTCTCTTGCCTCTTTTGAAAGCCTCTCTTGCTTGTTTGAGGTTGCTCCTCCAAGGATTCTGAGTAACTGAATTATTTTGCTGGTTAGTGAATTGGAAAATAATTTCCTAACCTTGATCATAAAAGTTCTGGTAGACACCTGGGCTTCTTCACAGCATGAGAAATCCACTTAGTGGCAGAACTTCTGTCATTTTAAAAAATCTCTTCCCTAGAAGTTGTTGGAAAGAAAGGTGAGCGGAGCTTGTGTTCTGGATGTCAGGAGTGAGGCACTGCACTTCCATGACTGTAGGAAAGGGAATTTTCAGCTCTTGGGAGCTGTCCCTTCTCCCCAGGGCAGGGAACAACACGAAGGTGCTGCTGCAGAAGTCCCTGTCCCCAGCCACAGGGGAAGGGAACGAGGCTGGGGAAGCTGAGAGTGGTCTTGGGCAGGAGAGCTGGCCTGGGGCTGCAGGGCTCTTTGCTCGCTGGAGGCCCAAGGCTGTTGTGTATTTTTAATCAAATGGGAGGCTTGAAAAGCTGGGGAGTTTGGGCTTTGCCTTCCAGAGGAGGGGAAGCCACTGCGATGCTTTTGCTTTTACAATACTCGTACTCTGGTAGTGGGGAAATTTGGCTTTCCCATTTAGTAATTGAAATTTGTATAGGTCACAGAGCCATTGGAGGGCTCATTTCTTACTGATCTTAAATGGTTCTCTTGATGTAAATCAAATACACTTCAATGTGTTTGTGTTCATGAATTAATTAATTTCTCTCACAGCGATGTAAAATCAGTGTTCCATAATCAAAGCCTTCTCCCTGTCTGCAGTTTGCCATGGTGAAATCTTGATGCCATAGAAACCCAAGGGCACAGGACTCTGCCATCAGATTTTATGAGCAGTGGAAATCTTTGTTCCTCAGATTAGAAATCCAAGGGCTTTCCATCCTTAAAGGAAAAGGAAAATGAAAGTTTTTCCCTCCCCCTTGTCATGCCCAGGAGCTGGATCTGAATCATGTATGGGCAGGATACAGCAGAAATGCCAAACCTGGAATCACAGAATCATCCGATCTCCTGAGCAGGACAGACCCACCAGGATCCTGGAACTCCTTCCTGCTTTTCTCTAGGAGAAAACAAGAATAAAGTGCTGCAGCCTTGCTGGAAAGGGCCAGACCTTGCCATGGGCAGAGGCAGAGCTCCAGCTGGTGCCAGCAGAGCCAGGATCTGCTGCTCTGAGTTACTGTCACTGGCAATATGAATCACGTCAAGAGCAGGAAGGAAAACTTGTTTTGTAACCAGGGCCAAAACAGGACAATAAATTATTCAGGAGACTGGAAGTTCAGTCCTGGGAGCCTTCAGAGAGCTGGTCCAGCTTTCCAGGATGCTTCATCTTGGTTTGATCTTGAATGAGAAAACAGCTCTGAGGTCCCTCTTACCTTTTTCTGATGAGATTTCACTCATTCAATGCGTTATTAGGAAAACAAGACAGGGTGGGTGCCTGTGCTTCGAGGGACCTTCTGTACACTGGGACCGATTTTACAGCCCTTGAGCTGCAGCTGCCCCAGCCCTGGCTCCCACTGACTTTCCTTTCTGTGCTCCTGCACAAAGTAGTGGTTTATTCCAGAGCTGATTCCAGAGGAAGACAGACACCTTTTCTCTTTCTAAGAGTTGTCTGAGTGACTAATTTGGGCTATTTCGGTGATAAATTAGTCAATATTGCTGAGTAGCCACGTCTTAAATCCCTTTTTTGTTTCTTTAGGCCCTTCAGGTGTCGTTTTTAGTCTGGCCATTAATGTTGTCTGTTCATAGGAAAAAATGCCAGCAGTGAGACTGGCCCTGAAATGTGTCCTTGTTTTCCTTGCCACCTGAATTTTCCATTTCCTTCCTACAGATGAGAGTGAAGTTTGGTAACACAAGTGGGAGTTTTGACTTGTATCAGAATTAGAGACTAGATTCACCTGATTCTTTCCATCTGAGCCCAAAAGCAGACTCTACTCAGCAGCATAAGCGAAGCAGGACATCTGAGTTCCCATTTTCCTGCATTAATTTCCCAGGCACTCTCAGCAATCTGAAGTAAGTGCGTTTTTATTTAAGGTGGGCGCTTCTGACATGCCCATAAACACTCCCCAAAGCTCTCACCCAGCCTGGTGATTGCTTTGTGTGAGCAACAGGCAGAGAATAAATATGAAGAGCAAGACTCTGAGGCAACTTAATAAAAGCTCCTCTGCTGTCAATGCAGTGAAGGCAATTTCAGTGGTTAGAAGGAAAATAGGTGTAAAATATGAAATGGAGGCACCCACAAATCTGAGTCAGTGGTTTCTGCTCAGGACAGCCCTGCCTGGCTGTGCAAGCACAGCTCGGTGCCCCCACCATGAGCACTGGGAGCTGGGACTGGGGCTGCCTGGGTTCAGGAGCTGGGGTTCCTGAGCACGCTCAGCCAGCAGCAGCCAGGGCCCTGCGCTTCCCACGAGCTGCCCAGGAGGGAGGGAGAGGGGGAATGGGGTGTGCAGAGCAGAGCTGCCCATCACTCAGGCTCTGCTGCCAGCGTGGGACAGGCTGGAGGCAGAGATGGATGTGCATTGAGCTCAGGGGTCTGGCATCCCAAATGCTCCACCCACACGCTCATTTATTTTCGTATAATGTGTTTTTAATACCAGCATTTGAATTTGCCTGCATTTTGAACTGCATTATCTGCATAGCAATGCCTGAGTGGTGGCTGAGTCCTCAGAGATGTTTGGGAGTCTGTAAAGAGACAGATTTATTATTCCTGTTAGTATCACAGAATCCCAGGATGGTTTGGGTTGGGAGGGACCTTTAAAGCCCACCCAGTGCCAGCCCTGCCATGGGCAGGGACACCTCCCACTGTCCCAGGCTGCTCCCAGCCCCAATGTCCAGCCTGGCCTTGGACACTGCCAGGGATCCAGGGGCAGCCCCAGCTGCTCTGGGCACCCTGTGCCAGGGCCTGCCCACCCTCCCAGGGAACAATTCCCAATTCCCAATATCCCATCCCTCCCTGCCCTCCAGCTATTCCCCACGTCCTGTGTAATTGTAATCCCAAGGTCTTTGTGCCCTGGCTTAGCTTTAGCTCCAGTGTGGGGCAAGATCTCATTGGGAGCTGTCACCATGGGGCTTTGAGAGAATCTCAGTCCACCTTGCTTTGAGATTTTTGGAAAAAAAATTGCTCCTCTCATCATGTGAACGAGGTCCATGGGATACAGAAAAAGTAGATTGGAGTTTTATTTCCCCCTTGGAACTGCAGGGTGCAGTTGGCAGCTGGCTTTGCCTGGCAGTGCCTGCTCCAGCTCACTTTGCACTTGCAATGAGAACAGCTCTCCATGGCTGAGAAAACGTTTCCTGTCACTGAGAGGAGCTTGCTGGGGCTGTGAGGAGCCGTGGCAGAGCAGACCTGCAGAAAGGAGGAGGAGGAGCTGCTGGCTGCCAGCAGGAACCGAAGAGGCAGCAATCTCCAGGTCCTGTGGGCCCTGCCTCCCGAGCCATGCCCAGCTGCCCAACACCACAGTCCTGCTGATGAGCTCTCAAAACTGCTCCTTGGGGAGCCCAATTTTCAGGCAGTTCCATCCTGAGCTGGGCCTCCTGTGCTTAATTGTGGAATTTATCAGTGCAGCAGCACCAGACGCTTTTATCACCTTTATGTGCCTCTCAATTGAATCTGGAGAGGAATTTATGGGTTTAATAATTTAGGTTCTTCTGAGTTTATCAGCTATCAGAGAGCACTGAGGAGCTCTGGGCCTTCCCCTGTGACTCTGAAACGCTCCAAAATGCCCCAGTTCTCTTGAGCTCCTGCCCACCCTCCCTGTGCCAGCAGCGTCTCCCATGGGGACAGCTCCTGGGCTGGGTGGGAGCGCTGCAAGGACTCCATCGAGAGTCACTGCAGGGAACGTGGAGCCTTCCTGCCGAGCACAGGCAGCTCCTTCCTCAGTAGGGTCTGACGGGGAAAGGAAAATGTCATGTTTCACTCCGGCACAAAGGCTGCCTTGCCTGGCATTTACCAGACAGCTCAGAACTGAGCAGGAGCTGGTAATTTGGTGTGAGGAGCTGCACTTGCACGGCCTCATGAGCCCTCCAGGGAAACAAACCCCTCAACAAGAGCTGGAGCTCTGCGTTTTCTGCAGTGAGGCTTCCCCTGCGGGCTTTGTGAGATCTTGCATTTGTCTTCTTCTTTAATTTCACCCCCCTCCGTCACAAACTCTTGTGATGAGTAAAGGGGGGGAGGCAGGTGATAATGGGAGTGTTAATGAGGAAACTTTTGCTGCTGTAGCTCTGGCCACGATGAGGATGGAATCAGAGCAGAGGGGCTGTGGCTGCCAACGAGGCGGGGCTGAAGGGGAACCACCCTGTCAGAAATCTAAAGGGTTTGCCACCAAGTTCATCTGTATCAGAGCTCCAAAGGAAAAATGCAGCGAGACATCCGTCTGTGTGAAAGGGGAATCTTGGAGCACGGACGAATCCCTGCCCACGGCAATGAAATTATCTTTATGGTCCCTTCCAAGGCAGGCCATGCTGTGATGCTTGGGATGGTGTTTCTGGTTTTAGGGAATACAGTTTTCCCTCCATCTGCGCTCCCTGCCTCTCCCAGCTCGAGTCTCTTCCCCCACGGGGTGTTTGCAATGTGAATTCCCGTCGTGGCACACGCTGGGAGCCAGCCCCAGCCCTGCCTTTCTCAGCTGGCTGGAGCAGGAACAGGCTCCACAGCCACTGATCTCAGAGCCAGTTTTTCAATTCCTTTCTGTGCTTTCAGGCCCTCACCCATCTGATCCTCATGGATTTGTCTTGTTGCCCATTCTGTGTGCCCTTAGCAGGGCTGCAGAGGGAACCTCGTGCATGGCCAGGCAGGATGGGCTCCCTGGATCGGGTTTTTGGCTGGCACAACGCTTTTCCCGCTCTATCATTGCCTCTGTTTCCTTTTCTTCATGAGAACATTTCGTAGGTTTCCCAGAGCCTTTCAGATTATCAGCATGGTTTGGGTTGGTTTTCCTTTTCTGATTTGCCTGTGTTATTTTCCCTACCTCCTACTTTGATCCAGGTTTTTCTTTATTGTCTGATCATGGTTAAGAGACGACAACAGAAATCTGTGTGTTACCTTCCTGCTCTCAGCAGGAGCTCTCTTTAGCTTTGAACCATTACAGCAAAAGTAAGCTAAGTTTGTAATTGGGAATCTTTCCTTGATGTGAGACTTGTTTTCCTCTTAACAACATTTGCTCGGCAGCTGTTGGGTCCCATCCCTGGAGGTGCCCAAGGAAGGGCTGGACGTGGCACGCAGTACTCTGGGCTGGGAACAGGGTGGGCATCGGGCACAGCTTGGGCTCGGTGGGTTTTTCCAAACTTACGGGATCTGTGATTCTCTGAATGAAGGAGAAGCTCAGAGACAGGGCAGAGGGGGAAGGAGAGGCACGGGGTGCACTGATGGCTGCCGGGGTGAGCAGAGCGGCCCCGAGCAGGGGCGGCAGCACCGGGGACAGGGGTGGGTGGGATGCGCTGTGCCCTGCCCGCAGCAGGATCGGGAGGGGCCATCCCGAGGGCCTGGATCGGGCTCGCAGGGCGGTCACAGGGCTCGGCTCCCCTCCTCCCTCGGTGTCGGGACGCAGCGCTCCCGAGCTGCCCGTTCAGGAAGGACACAGCAGGCGAATTCCTGCGAGTAGAAGGGGTGGGATGCGGGAAAGCTCAGCGCTGGAGCCTCTCCTCCCGCGGCCCGGCAGCCGCGGCACGGGGACGCGCATTAGGTACAAATCTGTGCATTTAGCTGCAATTTCCGGCTGCTTCCAGCGGCGGCAGCGCTGGGAAGGCAGGAGCACACGCGAAATTTGCTCTCCACAGGGTAAATAAATCCCTTTTGTGCCGGGCAGCGGTGGGAAGTTGGTGTGTGCGCTGCGCTTCCAGCCGGGCGCACATCCTGGATGCTGTCAGATTGCCTCTGATTGCCTCGGAGATGCCGCGGCTCCGCTCGCTGCTGCCAGCTCCTGTTTCCATGGGAGACGGGCACTTCTGCGCCCAGAACTTGAGCTTGGACACGTTCACGGGGCTTGGCTCTGGCGGCAGCTCCAGGAGCAACTCCAGTGCCTGCCGGGGTCGGGGGCAGCCTCCCCGCCCTGGGGCGGTGCCGGCGCGTATTGAAGGTGGGAGCTCTGGAGAGGCACAGAAACATTTCATAGGGGCACACAAGCATTGCCAGAGCCCTGCCCAGCCCCGGGGGCTTGCACGGAGCGGGGAGCATCGGGTGGATGGACAAGCACGGTCCGCAGCGCCCTGGGACGGGGCTGCCCCCGGGGGTCCGCGCTGGGACAGGGAACGGGAGCCCTGCGGGACGGGGCGGCGTTTCTGCGGGAAAATGCGTGCTTTGGTTGATGGTCAGAACCAGTCACAAATAGCTTCAATCTGTCCAGCCCTTCCTCTGACCCTTCCCGTACTTACCCCTTGGATCGGCTGCTTTCTTGGCAGGAGATCCCAAACCCCACGAGGGTTCCTACATCAGTGTCTGTATTTGGTTTCCAGCACACGCTTAAATCAGCTTTTTCTTCAAAACCATTGGCCCAGTGCAGAGGTCTGCAGCTACCTGGCTGCCGGGATGTGTTGGGTTGGCTGGGTTTTAATGCACTGCAATTCGGGATTACAAAGTACTCATTGATCAACTTTCTGGATTTTTTTTTCTCAACTAGCAAATATTTCTGTATATTTTAGAAGAAATCAAAGTTCATCTTTTCTCTGTATCTTTTATTTTCACCTTTACTTGAAGCATGATTTTTTTTTAAAAACAAGAATCCTTTTCCAACTTTTTTTAAGGCACATAACAGAGGTGTATTTGAGCTTTCATTATCTGGGAAAGCAAAGCTCCTCTTGTTTTTTGTTAACCAATATCCTCCTTCATAAGCAATGTGAGCATTTTCTCTCTAACTGTTCCACTATAAGGAAAAGGAATCAAGCAAGAAACAAAACGAATCCCGTGCAGTATTTTCTACAGGAGCTGGAGCTCTGGCCAGCCTGGAGGCAGCCGGGGCTTTGAGGGAAAGCTGGCGTGACCTCGGGTGTGTTTTGGTGGTTGGGACTGAGCTCTGCCTTGGGAGCCAGGTTTGGTGGAGGCTGGGAGTGTCTGCGTGGCCCCCTGGGCCGGGGGAGGCACTGGCACCTCTGCTGAGCCAGGGAATGCCTGGGAATGCTCTGGGAATAGCAGGAGAGGTGTGCTTGGAGGGTTTGCCCTGGACGTGCACAGCAGGGAGGCCTTTCTGGGATAAGGCTGAGAGCTGAACTCGTCCCTGAGCTTTTCCAGGTGCTCGTTTTCCTCCACAGTTCCAGTTTTGAGCTGTGAGGTGCTGCTCTGCTGCTCTCCCAGCCTTCCTTTTTAATCCTCATGATGCCTCATCTCATTTCCAAAAGTATTTCCAAATCTCTTCCCAAGACAAAGTGAGGAGCCACGGAGTGTGGTTTGCTCTTGGATGTGCTGTGCTGCAGAGCCCAGTCCCAGACACATCCATTGTGCCCTGGGGGCTGGAGCCCCTGGGAATGCTGCAGCTACTCTCACCTGTGGACTGTGAAATGAAGGCAAGCAAGAAAAAGATTTCTTTCTCTCCTCTTCTCAAAATACAATTTTTTTTTGTTTAACTTCATTTCCCAGCTGAACACTTTGGGAAATTTAAAAGTATTTTTGATGCAGTGTTGTAGCGAGCAGAGTTATCAGCAAATGGCCTGTTCCTGTAGCAGCAGTATCGCTCCTGCAGCAGCACCTGCCTCTGCAGCCGTGGGAGCAGCTGCTGGGGCTGGGAACAGAATTGAAACCTTGATGGTTTCACACCCCGTTCCCTCCGTGCTGCTCTGGCACAGCCAGTGCTGTCTGCTGGGCTCGGGGCAGCTCCCAGCGCTGTGTGACATTCCAGAGCTGGGACAGGCTGTGTTTGGGAGGCCTCGGAGCAGCCTCTGCCTGCAAAAAGCAAAGGCGCCCTGATTTTTATGTAAAGATTTCAGTGTGGAGTTTCTCTGCGATGAACAAAGTGTGAAGCTGCAATGAGACAATTTCGTGTCCTGGGCTGATCCCACAGCCTGGGCCAGGGAGGGATTGTCCCCCAATGCTCCAGGAAGATGTGTAGGGATAGGACACAGGGAATGGCTTCCCACTGCCAGAGGGCAGGGATGGATGGGACATTGGGAAGGAATTGTTCCCTGGGAGGCTGGGCAGGCCCTGGCACAGGGTGCCCAGAGCAGCTGGGGCTGCCCCTGGATCCCTGGCAGTGCCCAAGGCCAGGCTGGACATTGGGGCTGGGAGCAGCCTGGGACAGTGGGAGGTGTCCCTGCCCATGGCAGGGGTGGGATGGGATGGGGTTTAATGTCCCTCCCAACCCACCCCACTCTGGGATTCCCCCCTCCTGTGGACTCGGAGCTGTCGGTCCCACGTGGCTCTGCCCAGGCAGCTCCTGCTCGGGGTTTTTCCTTCCAGCTTCGCTTGACCCCACTTCCAGCCCAGAGCCCTGAGCACCAATCCCAACTCATTCCCTGCCTGTACTCACCAGGGGCAGCTCCTGCCAGCACAGTGCAGTTAAACACTGCCCTCGACGGCTTTGCAGCTTTGTGTTCTCTCCTAAAACCCCACAGACTCATTCTGACAGACTCTGATACAGGCAAACAGAGCCAAAGAGATTTTTCCTCATTAGGGTGATGCCTCATTCCTTTTCTGTTGCTTTTCACTCCAGCTTTTACAGCTTGCTCTGAGAAGACTGAGTTGTTTTATTCCTACTCCATTAAAAAATAAAACACTGGTGCAAACTAAGTGTTAGTTTGAGAAATAAAGTGTGAGAAATTGGCTGCGATTGCACTGTGGTGGAAAAACTTCCTATTTTATTGAGACATAATAAGTATGGATCAGTTGTGCTGTGAGGAGCAAGCTGCTCTGATCAGAGCAGCCCAGGGACCTACAGCCAAAGGAAAATGTTCGTGGAAAGGCTGCACAGGAGCCACTTCTTACTTGACCCAAGCTGGATGTTGTCCTTATTTGCAGCCTCTCTGATAAAAACAAGTCTAGAACTGCTCAGTACTCGGGCATTTCCCAATAGTGCCCTGGATTTCTCATGGAAGACTGAAACACAAAGAACACGCTTTAACATTATGGCTTTGATGTTACATTTGACATTAGAAAAATAAATTCTGGACTGGGAAATTTGCAGTGACCAAGAAACTCACTCAAATGGGACCTAAAATTTTCCTGATATGGACTCAGAAAATGTTGTCCTTTGAATCCAGGTCCTGTTCTCTGCAATTCCCATAAACCTGGGTAGTGCAAAGATTTCCTGTTCCAATCACTTACCTCTCCAGCATTAATGGAGAAAGCTTGGCCAGAATTCTTTTCTCATTATGCATTCCTTAAAATAACAAACCCCAAACCCACAACTAAACAGCTTCTTCTTCCTGAGTCCAAGTGTGTCAGTTCCAAATTCATGGGACTGTTCCAGGTGGAAAGGTTTGTTCCTCCTGACAGCTGTCAGCTTCACTGGGGATGCAAATTAATATTAAAGGACGACAAATGAGTGACAGAGGACATCTTGAAAATCTTCTCAGCCCAAGACATTCAGGTGCAGACTTTTAATGCTCTAAAATATGAATTGCAAGTAGGCAAATTACTGGTGGATTCAGAGTGTTGGTTTGTGAAGGGAATGAGGAGAAATCCCTCTGACAGGCCCAGAGAAGACAAAGCAAAGCATTGCAGAGGCCACCTGGACAAACAGAGAGCTCCCAGACAGCGGTGGCACCTGGGCAGTTCAGTGCAGGAAATCAAATTTCTGTCGTTATTCCTCAGTTACTGCTTGCTACTTTTCACAGCTAAATTATTTTACAAATATGGGCCTCTCCTGTGTGGTGAGAGGGAACGGCCTCAGGCTGTGCCAGGGGAGGCATGGCCACATTCATCCTTTTCTTTTTTTTCTGTGAATTTTTAATGATTGGCCCAGTGTCCCTGGGAGAAGCTGCAGTTGTCAGAGTACTGGCTGTAAAGATTTACTTCTGCTGGAGTCCTGTGGTACTTTGTGCTATAAAATTCCGGATTGGAGAACAGCACAGGAAAATTTAGGCTGAGTAATTTTTCCGGATCAATAAATGCATCCGTGAGTGCGGCTGCAGATGGGGCTGGAGGCTGACGGACCTCATCCATCACTTATCCTGGAAGCCAGTCAGGGACACAGAGCCGTGTCATCCCAGCCCTCGTGGTGGGGACAGCGCTGCTCTTGCTTACAGAAAATGAATTTATTGACAGCTCAGCCTGTATCGATTAAAGCCCAGCTCTTCCTTGGGCAGGCATTTCCTGTTTGTTAGCGAGGAAATGCTGGGGATGGGAACCTGGAGCAGGGCAGAGGTCTGTGTAATTGACAGCCCTGGGCACCTGGCAAATCCATAGGTCCAGAGGTAGCACATCTGAGAGTTTTCATTCCACACTGTGTGGAGAAGACCGATAAATAATAAATAACAGGAAAGGTCCCTGCCCACTGCCAGGCTCTGGAACTGACCGTGGCCATTCCCACACTCTTCCCACACACCAGCTCCCTGTCCCAGTGCAGCCCTGTGGGGCTGGGAAGCAGAATATTACACTGGGGCAGGAATTTCTGCTTCTGGTCTCCAACAGGGATCAGTTTGCAAGAAGTCACTTTTGCACAGCATTCCATGAATGTCCTGTTTAGCTTTTCCTGATACATTTTTAGTAGTATTTTTAGGTGTAATTCTTGGTTTGCTTCTGGTCAACACGTCCTTCTCAGTGCTGGTTTATCTTTTATGTTTCATAGAGTGAATTAATTATAACAGGGAAGAAAATCTCTTGGAATGCAGTTTCTGCATGTGTTTGTCACAGCGATCTGTTTAGGGAGACAAAATTAAATCAGGGGAAATCTAATGGAATAGAAAATCAGATCTCCCCAAGGGGACTGCTTTGGTTCCTCGGAAGTTCAGCAGGAACACGTGCATGGCTAATCCCAAGGGGTTAGAAATAAATAAAATTAAAGTTACTGCTGCTCCATGGGAAGGGGCTGCCCGGGGCAGTGCTGGAGTCACTGTCCCTGCAGGTGTTCCGAAAACGTGTGGCAGTGGCACTGTGGTGTTCCAGTGGACATGGGGTGTCCAGACAAAGTCTGGACTTGATGATCCCAGAGGGCTTTTCCCACCTTCCCGTTTTGGGATGCTGGGATTCATTGTCCTGCTCGGGTCAGCCTGGTTTGTGAAACATTTGGAGTATTTCCAGGTGTTGGGAAGTGTGGTCTGGAATGTGAGTTTGATGCCCATGGGGCAAACAGGGATTTGGCTCAGGAAGGTTCCAAAAGGATCACCAAGTTATTAAAGCTGGAAAAGATCTCCAGGATCATCCAGCCCAACCTTTGATCAGGTGCCACCATCCCCACTAAACACCTTCACTCGGACTCCTGGCACACCGATGAATTCTCACCCTTCCATATTAAACACATCAAGTTAAACCTGGACTGGGGGCAGAGAGAGGCTGGGGTGTTTGTAAGGCACGTGTCTCCAGCAGTGCCAGGTTGGATTCCCACAGTCCCAGGCAGGATGGAGAACCCAGCACAGGGATGTGCTCGGCTCCTGCCCAGGCTGCCAGGACAGGTTTGCTCTCCCCACCTTTCTCCTGGTTCCTCTCCTGAGCACTGAACTTCTGGTAAACTTTGGGAAGCTGAAAGCCTGGCGGTCACTCCCTCCTGCAGTGGGCAGGAATGTTCCAATCCCTTGGAGTGACCCTGGAATCCCCGTGGGAAGGGCCGGCCTCAGATTGCATTATGTATGCAAATCAGGTAATTAGTCGGAAGTGTGTAATTGCACAGTTTTGCACGGGTAATTCTGCACACCGGGCCTCAGGTGTGGAGTGCTCATCGTTTTCCACACGTGCCACTCATTTCCCTCTTTTAATGCCTTTTTCCACACACAAATCTCTGTGTGCCTCGAGAGGAGCAAAAACTCCCATCCCTCGGAAATGCAGGGCTGTGTTGCATTGCAATTTCCCAGGGGAGGGGAGAAGAGTTCTCTTTATTTTCACTCCATAGTTTGTTTATAATGGGAGTAAGCTCTTGGTGTAGAATATTTGCAATAAAAGCTTTGAAATTGATTAAATGCCTGAGGTTCCTCTTGGCCATTAACCAAAGTTGGCAGCCATTTATTGCTTGAAACAGAGCGAGGCAGCAGAGATAATCCCTTCAATGGAGTAAGTGCCTGCGATAGAATGGAGTGTAAACGGCAGCACGGTGATGTAAAAGTTCTGGATTTTAGGAATGATGTAGGAATGTTGCATTACCAGCAGCAGATGCTCCTGCTTTGGAAATTTCCGAGAAACAGAAATTGTTTGCCATTTGTGTGCTGGCAATTTTTATTCAAAAAAGACCATCCCTGTTACTTCCAGTTAGTATCAAAAAAAAAAAAAAAGGAAAAAAAAATATTGGATAACTAGAAAGAGGAAAGATCTGATCTGTCAGTGTGGGGCTGCCTCCCCACTCCCAGTGTCTGCCAGGTCACTGCAAAGCTCCGTCTGACCGTGTCCCCTCCTCAGTTTTGGAGAACAGCCCTTTATTTCCCCTACTGGGATTGGTCACCATTTCCTTTCTGAGGACAGAGCTGCAGCTCAGCAGCCTCTGGATTCTGGGCCTTTGGTCCTGGCACAGACCCGCAGTGCCCCCACCAAATGTGCCAAGGAACCCCATTCAGTGAGGGAGGAGCATCAGCAGAGCTCCCCGTGTGCTGTGCTGGGGGATATTTCACAGAATCCTGGCATGGTTTGGGTTGGAAAGGACCTTAAACCCATCCAGTGCCATCCCTGCCAGGCAGGGACACCTTCCACCGTCCCAGGCTGCTCCAAGCCCCAATGTCCAGCCTGGCTTTGGACACTGCCAGGGATCCAGGGGCAGCCACAAGGAGATTGTAACACATTTTTTGGGTTCTGTTCCATTGTATTGCAGCAAAACGCTACCAAATATTTTAAAATACGTGTGAGTCTGCACAGTGAACGGATTTAAATGCAAATACCCCCAGAAGTTTTCCTGCAGCAGTGGGACACTGGCTCCATCTCTGGGCTCCCCAGGAAGCATCACCCACACCCCAAACTGCCCAGTTCCTGTCCAACTGTTGACAAAAATTCCCTTTCTGGAACATGCACCAGAGTTCATTTTCCACTGGAGCTTTGGGGTTTTCTAGGCCATTTGCTTACCCTAAATATTCTCCCTTTGCAGTCTCTGCCTGTTTATGATAGACCCAATTAGTGAGATTTCAATCAGCCGAGCTCTGGCCCAGGTTTAATGAGGGCTCTCTTTGAAGCTGCATCGTTCGAGCTGAGACAGAGGCACCGCTCCCTGTTCCCTCCTTGGGAGAGCTGCTCCAGTTCTTTGTACCAGTGTTTGTCCTCTCTCGGGATTTTCCTGCCATCCCAAAGCTCCTGCTTCTCATCCAAGACATTGGGATGAGCGCTGGAGTTTGGTGTGGGAGGTCAGACCCCCTCCAGTGGCGTTCAGGGGATGATGGTGTGGTTATGGGATGGAGATTGTCCGTGGCAGGAGTTCCTTCTGCTTCCCAACGCCCACGGCACTTCCAGTGCTGCAGGAGCCCGTGGTGGGCTGGGATCCCAGCCCCTTCAGCAGCAGGGTCTGTGGGGTGGCCCTGGCTCTGCAGGAGCCCGTGGTGGGCTGAGATCCCTTCAGCCCTGGCCCTGCAGGAGGTGACTGGGCTCACCAGGTCATTTGGGGCTGTGGTGTCCCTGTCCTGCAGCTCGATCCCTGGCCTGAGGCTGGGGCAGCCCCTGGGCCCAGCAGTGCCCGGCTCCTCTCGGGCTCCCGGGTGAGGTCAATGGTTTGAGGCAGTGTAAAGCCCTTAATGGAGTATTTAGAGGAATAATCTGGGTATCTCCAGGGATTATCTCCATCAGCGGCTTCTGCCCTTGTGTCAAACAGGGGGCTCCTGAGCAGCCCTCCCGGGCAGTCCCTCAGCTCATGGGGGGCTGCACCTCTCGCCTGCTTCTCCCTGACTCGGGAGCTCCTTTTGCCATTGCTGTGAGCCACCTGGAGCTGGGCTGGTGCCACTCCCGGTGCCAGGGGTGCCACGGCCCCACTGTGGTGGCACAGCCAGCCCGGGCTGCATCCCTGCCAGCCCCCAGCACGCTCTGCCCACAGCCCTCGGCCCTCCCTGGGTGTCACTTACGCTGCTTTGGCTCATGGCATGATCGACTTCTTCATCCTGTGTTCAATTCTGTCCTGGCTGGCCATAAGGAGCCCTGGCTGTTGCTGGCAGCGGAGCGATGGCAGAGCAGAGGGTTTGTGAGCTCAGCAGCTCCGTCAGGCACGGCCCTGCTCCGCACAGGCACAGCTTCCACTCCAACTAAACTTCCCTCAAATACTTACAATGCAAACAATGAAACTCAAGTCTGAATAATAATAATTGAGCTGGAGAAAAATCCTAGCCCTGTGGCAGAGATAAACTTGCCTGTCTTGAGCTAAACGTGAAAAGCAGGATTTATCAACGTGTGTTTGATGTGTTTGCAGTTCTGTGCGGACAGAGGGTGAAATCCTGGGTGAAATTTTGTGTTGCAGTTTAATTTCACGTGTGTCAGGCTGGGCTCCTCCCTACAGCTGCTTGGATAAGCTGATGGATTTAATTGAGACAAATATCACCTTCAGTGAACAGTGCCAAGCTTCCTGCTTCCCGAGGAGGTTCGCTGCAGCTTCCTCCATCCCTCATGGCATCAGTGCAGGGTTCCCAGCAGCACAGGCCTCGAGCAGGGATCCCCTGGCTCTTAGGGGACACAAATTCCCTCGTCCTGCTCCAGAGGGGACAGGGCTGGCTGTGCTCAGCTGTCTGAGGGCAGAGGCACCCGCAGCCCATTTTTGCTCAGACCCTGGGTGTGAGGGGCAGACCTGTGCTGGGGTCAGGGTGGGACTGTGGGGCCAGGGGTTCTCCAGCAGCAGCACCCTCCTGGCAGCTGCTGAAGGGCTTGGGGTGGCTGGGTGTCCTCAGGCCAGAGCTGCCTCTGCCCCTGGCAGGGCTTTCCCCTGCCTGTTGTTTTCTCCTCTGAGGTCTGACATGGGAATAACCTGTTCCTTTTAAACAAGTTCCCATAATTCATCTTTTACTTCTCCTCTCACTGTCAAATTCCTCCCTTCAGATCTGAGTGCTGGCCACTGGCTGGCACATGGATATTGTCTTGGAACTTTAGGGATAGGAAATGTGTTGGTTCCAGGTCCAGGAAATCCTTGGGAAAACTTAGAAGTTGCTTGTCTGAGAAATTAAAGTCATCACCTGGACAGGACAATATTTACAGTATCTCTCTGGTTCTATTTCACAGCTTCAGTGTAAATCCTTACTTCCACAAAAATTTATTATTTACCTTTGTCGCTGGGGACCTTGTCTGGCGTTATTTATCATATATATTGTGTGTGATTATATTTCAACTTCAAATTATTACTGGCAGACACGACGGTGCCTTGGCATCTCTCTTTATTACACTTTGTGCTCGGCAATTCATTCTGCCTGATGGAGCCAGGGTGTCACACGGGCAGGTTCCATGATTTATTGCTGTGCTTCCAGACTTTTTGTCTCGAGCCTCCACCTGTTCCCCAGCTGTTATTGAAGCATGTGTCTCACTTTGGGAGGGTTGGAGCTGTGCTGGTAAAGCTCTAATGCAATTCATCTCAGTAATCCCACCGATTACGTGGGGCTCTGTAATCATTACTGGTAATCTCCTCTCCTCTCTTTTGTCTGGATGTGTGTGCAACCCACAGCAAATTGCAAATGCTCTCTGCTCTGCTTAGCTGGGACATGCAAACTCTGGGACAAGGAAACTCTGATTTAAGTACAAGTAGCTCAGAGGTCAAACCTAAAGTGTGTAGGAACCAGTGAGCAGTGGCACTGTAGGATCAGGGAATCCCGGGCTGGGCTGGCTTGGGAGGGACCTTAAACCCATCTCATTCCAGCCCTGCCATGGGCAGGGACACCTCCCCCTATCCCAGGGTGCTCCAAGCCCCAGTGTCCAGCCTGGCCTGGGGCTCTTTATCCTGTAAGCTGTAAGCCTAATGAGGTACATTTGTTCAAGTGCATCGACTCAGTTCGGGTATCATTCTAAAATTGGGCTCTATCTTTAGTCGTTCATCCTAACTCAACCTGTGACATGTTCAAGGGAATTCTTCTATAAGAGGAAGATTTTCTTCCCTCTTGAAGTGTTTCATAATTCTGATTGCATTAGTTCATGTATAGTCAAACTGCCTAATTTGTGTCTTCAGTGAAAACATTGCCTCGAACCAATGGCACCCGTCAGGGTTTCTGCCATATCTGATCAAGAAGCTGATGGAGTTTTCTCCAGGGGCTTTCTGTTATTTGTCCCTGTCATGCCAGGGTGAGGTTTTTTCAGGACAGGGGCTGACTTTATGCAACAAAAGGAAAGAGTCTGTTTTGCAATGAGCATTCTTGAATATCCCAGGTTTGCAGTAATTGTGTAAGGATTTTGGTGTTTGGGTTCCATGGAGAATGAAAGGATTGGAAGGAGATGATCCTTAAGGTCCCAACCCTTCATTCTGTGATTTAGGTGAAGTTCTCTCCTCATAACTTTATAACAGTAATGCTAATTATTTTCAACCACACAGTCTGTAAAAGAACAAAGAGGATTTCCAGGCAGTTTAGTGTCCCTTTGTGCAGCAGTGGGGCTGGGCAGGGGCTGCTCCCACGTCGGGGGTTCATTGTTGTGGGGTCCCGTCCTGGACATGGGGTTGGGTTGGTGGGGAGGGATTTGGGCTGAGCCTCAGCCCTTCCCAGTGGCATTTGGCCTTGAGGCAATGATGGCTTCGCTCACATTTGGGGAAATGGGCTCAAATGCACATTTTGGAGGCAATTCTGCTGAAAATTTGCACATAAAAATTGCATTTTCCACTGGGCAGTAAATGGTGTTTGGTCCCTTTTGAGTGCCACAGACACCGTTCCGTGTGGAACAAAGGTGTTTCCTGCAGGCGTGGGGTGAAGTTCCCTCGCGCTTGTCAGGTATTTCCTTTAGGATCGTTACTATTGCCAGGTTTTATTCCCACAAGGAGCGTGGAAGAGAAATTCCCAGAGAGCCGGAGCGGGGCGGGGACTCAGCGCCAGCAGCTCCGGGGCAAACGGGGACAAACCACCGAGCATCGGCACCGTCCCGAGGAGCCGAACACCGAGGCTGCTCTGGAAGAGTCAGAGCTCCCTCTGCTTGCAGGCAATTAGCCATGGCCTTAATTACACTTGCACTGGCGTTCCCCGTGGAACAGGCAATCTGTGTCTCCCTGAAAGACAGGAACCGAAGAAGAGCAAGAGCAGGGGAAACCAGGATGTGTGTGGTGGTTGGAACGGGATGTGAGCAGGAGGGTCTCCAATACATATTAGAGCTTCCAGTAAATCCAGTAAATTTTCCAGGAAAATTCCTCTCCTTATCTGTGATTTCTTAGTTCTTCTCCTTATCTCTTAGTAAGAGAAGTTATATTACTTACTATTTTATATATGTGTGTAAATACATATAAAGTAATAATACAGCAATACAAATAATATTAGGTAAAATAAACAGCAATATGTTCTATCAGTCAATTTAAATTAGCAGGGCCAAACTCGAGTCTGGAGTTAATGCTGACTCTGGTGATATGGTGTTTAATACCAGCTCAGGGTACTGCCCAAAATTTCCTAAATTAGGGATTCTTTCTTTATCTCGAAGGAGAAGAGAGAAATATCATGTGGAAACAATCTTGTTGTAGCAGATTGGAACTGACTCGTGTATTAAACTTATAAGAGGAGCCTTTCTTGGGATTTAATTGCACAAAGCCCAGGCAGTCGCAGCGCTGTCACTTTGTGTTGGGTGCAGTGACTCCTCTGGATTGCTATCCCAGTAAATCGGGAGTAATTGAGCAGGGATTATCCCTGGCAGGGGAAGCACAGCCATTCCCTTTGTTCAGCCAGCTCCACAAAGGCATTTTTGTGAATAAGCACAAAGTTTGTTCAGAGGGCTGGGACTGGGATCCACGGCCTGTGCCAAGCGCTGGAACCGCGGGGTTCTGTGAGTGCCTGCGAGGGCCATTCCCTGAAAACAGCATCCCAAGGGATCCGCAGCTGGAGCTGGAGGGATCGTGTGTTATAGAGCTGGGAATTCCCGTTTGCCAGCACTGTGAGAGCTCTGTAGTGTGGATGAGAACAGCCAAGGGCTGTGGCTTCCCCATGTCTGGGAACAGCTGAAGTCAACTTGTTCTGGTAAATTTGCTGCGATGTCTGAGAGCAGGAGGGTGGCAAATGTGACACTGCTTCCATGCAGGGAGAATCCTTTAATTCCTGCTTTCTTCCCGAGGCTGGGCAGAGAGGATATGTCTCAAGTTTAACAAAGGCCAGTGCAGGGCCCTGCACCTGGGGAGGAACAGGCACAGGCTGGGGGGGACCTGCTGGAGCAGCTCTGGGGAAGGACGCGGGGGTGCTGGGGGACAGCGAGCTGTCCCTGAGCCAGCGGTGCCCAACGGGATCCTGAGGGACGGCGAGCTGTCCCTGAGCCAGCGGTGCCCAATGGGATCCTGGGGTGCATTGGGAAGAGCATTCCCAGCAGGGCAGGGAGGGATCCTGCTCCTGTGCCCAGCCCTGGGGGCACCTCTGGGGTGCCGTGCCCAGCTCTGGCTCCTCAGCCCAGCAGGGCCAGGGAGCTCCTGGAGCGGGGCCGGCGGAGGCTGCGCAGCTGAGGAAGGGCCTGGAGCATCCCCGTGCCCAGCACAGGCTGAGGGAGCCGGGGCTGCTCAGCCTCGAGAGGAGCCCCAGCTGAGAGGGGCCCTCAGCCCTGGCTGTCCCTGGCTGCAGGGAGGGCTCAGGGCAGGGCCCGGGCTCTGCTCCGGGGCCCGGCAGCGGCACCAGAGCCACGGGCAGGGCCTGAGCCCAGGAATTGCCCTGCACAGGAGGCAGAACTGCTGCCCTGGGCAGGGCCAGCCCTGAGCAGAGCCCAGAGAGGCTGTGGGGTCTCCTCCCTGGGGATATTCCAGACCTGTCTGGACTCAATCCTGTGCTCTGGGATGACCCCGCCGGAGCAGGGAGGTGGCACCAGAGGAGCCACTGTGGGCCCTTCCAGCCTCACCCAGTCTGGGGTTTCTGCAGAGATCTGTGAATGTGCTCTTGCTTTGCAGTAACTCGTTGATGTTAAATTCTGAAATGCTTTTACAGGGGTTGGTGGCAGCTGCAGGAGGTTCCCAAAGGAATGCACCAGTGTGCACAGCAACAGCCATCCCCTGACTGGAGAGAAAGTATTGGAAATCGGGATATTGCTCTCATTCTGTACTTCTCCATGCTAGGACTGTTTGGGGGTGGCAGCAGCTCCAGAGATGCTGGTCCATAGAACAGGAGTCATTTACTGGGAGACAAAACAGGTCCCTTATTATTACATAAAAACCCCAACACAGATCTAACAAAAAACCCCACAAACACACAAAAACCCCCAATAAAAGTCAACAAACAGAGAAACAAAAAAACAAACAATATCAAACCCACCAAACAAAAAATAAAGGCACAGAGAGAGAGAGAAAAAGGCTCCCAGGTGTGTTGTCAGGAGGAGGGGGATGTAGCCCTGCTCCTGCCTGTGGCTTCTCTCCAAGAGGGAACTGTGGCCCTGCCACGGGTTGGGCTGTGTTAACTCAAATTAGGATCATCTGAACCCTCATTTCACAGCATTAGTGTTCTGCACAGACTCTCACACAGCTCACGGCACAGCATTGCAAGGTTACCCTTGGGAACGGGGAAGCCAAATGGGATGTGACTGTAGGTAAACTGCTGTCTCTGGGGTGGGGCTGGTGGGCTCGTGGCAGTTTGGGAGGCGAAGGGCTCCGTGTGCAGCGGGGAAGGAAAGGAGCTGCAGTAAATGAGGGAAATGCTACATGCACAAGGAAATTCCAAGAAAATTCCTCTTTTCAGGCTTAGGAAATAAGTGCCATGGAGTTAAATGTATCCTTGATTTCCCAGCCACACAGTAAGTCTGTGAAATACGGATGTGGGGTCTGTGAGGGACGTGTGTGACCTGAATAGGAATTTCCTGGAACAGCTGAGGCCAGCAGCCTGCACTGGCACTGAACTGAGGGGAACACCGAAGTGCTGGGAGGCAGCACTTCCCTCTCCCATTGGAATTCAGGTCAGGACTCTGCAAAATAACAGGAATGGGGCACAGTCCAGCATCACAGGGCAGGAGAGCTGCTCCCCACTGGAAAAGGAGGAGAGGGACTGCCCTCACCAAAATGTGCAATGCCAGTTTATATCCAGAATTTTAATGGTTATTAGAAGCCCAGTTTGTAACCAAATTTACCCAATCTCAGTGGGGTGGTCAGTTAATAATAAGGTTATAACTGATCTGCACTGAGAGATATTAAAATGGGGAAGACATGGAGAGAAAGAAAAGAAAATTAACAGCAATCTGTCCTGCAGGTGTTGTTGTCCATACGTTTTTGAATATTCAGGTTAATATTGTGTGGCCACAGTTGTGTGGCCACAGTGAGCGAGGGCTGGGAGGGAATGCTCACAGGAGCAGCAGTGCCTCAATGCCAATAAATCTCCAAAAAAGGACCAGCTTCCCAAATCCTTCCAGTTAGAAACAGGTACTCATATTGGTTTCCTTTTAACTTGCTTTCTCCCGTCTGAAATACTTGGTGTGCTGCTACAAACCAGTTATTTGGTTCATCTCTGCCTTTTTGCCATCTGCAAAAACTGATGTACATAGTAGGAAATAGAAGTCTCTTGGAAATGCTGTTTAATTTCCAGCCAGCTATTGTGAACTCTGCATGCAGGGGGGATGCAGGGAGGACTCTCCTTTGCTGTGGTGGATTCCAAGAGGGCTTTCCAAAGACCCTGAGAAGGTGCAAGGCACAGCTCCTTCCAGAACCTCATCACACTGAACCACTGGGGCCTTAAGTCAGAAAACCAGGGAGTAAACACAAGTGCCCTTAGCCTTTTCTGTAGGTAGGGCAGCTTCTCACCTCAGGTGGCTTTTGTCCTTGTCACACAGGGCTGCATAGGGCAGGCTGGCAGGAGGACGTCAGTGTCCCCTGCACGAGTAGTGGTGACCACTGGTATTTGCTGCACAAGCAAAGGTTCCCAGAAAAAATTTTAAAATGTTGTCAATGGACACCCCTGAGCTTTCTGAGGAGAAAAAAATTCCGCTTTTTATGCCAGTTTAATTGTTCTCCAAGTGGTTGTTAGTGAAGAGGTAATTCAGCCTCAGCAGCGAGGAGGCTGAGCACAAAGCAGTTATTTGCCATGGTTACCCCGGCAGTGAATGAAGGGCCAATTATTCCTGAGGTACTGGAGATCCTGTTTGCTTTGCCATCCTTCAGAGGTGCTTTCTCCACTCCTTTGTGCAAACAACCAAAAAGCCAATTAGGTACATTTATCCAATTTTAGAGCACAGTGTTTGTAATTAAAGAGTTTGCTGCTGGCCCCGGGCTGGGGGTGAGCGGGGTGCCAGGGACAAAGGGGGTGCCAGGGGGTGCCAGTAGCTGGCGTGGAAAATCCGAGTGCTTCCAGCTCAAGGCCTGCAGGAAGGTCTGATCCCGTGTGTTCCATAAATCCAGGGGAACGCAGGTTCTGATCCCATATCCCAGTCTTTATTCTCTTAGTGGTCTGCACATGTCCCCCCCAAGACTCTGGGAATTTCAGAGGTGGGGGAACCTTTGGGAGTTTTGGCAGGGATGAGTAGCAGCTTCTTGGGATGAAACACGTAGGAACACCTTAACCCAAAGGAAAACAGGGGCATGGGCCAGGGGTGGCCTTGGCAGTGCTGGGAGTGGCTGGACTCAATGCTCTGAGACAGCTTTTCCAACCCGAACAGTTCTGTGATTCTGGATTTGTTCTTGGACTCCTTCTCAAATTGTTCTAGGTTTGAAGCCCCCAGCACCAGCTGTCGTGTGTGTAGATCTCCCTTTTTGTGTCCAGCCCTCCCACACAGAATCCTGCTGTCCTCTGCTGGAAGAGCACATTCCTGTTCGTCACACCTCCAGCTCAGTGGCAGCCTGGAATTTCTCCTCTACCCTGTGTGCCTGTCTCTCCCGATTCTCTTTCCCATTCCCGTTCCCTGTGCCATGAAAACCTGCACCCCTGCCTGGTGCTCCTGGGGAAGGGCAGTGCCAGCTCTGGGTGCCCCTGGCTGTGCTGACAGAGGCTCGCAGGATGCAATGATCCATGAAAGCTCTCCTGGGTGACTTTGCCATTGAACACAGAGCCTGGCTTTTGGGCAAAGGCTTCACAGAATTCACCCATCTCTTGTCTTGCACCCATGTTCGGCAGAATGGGTTTGATCAGGGTCACTGCACACAAAGAAATAAAAGGAGCTTTTTTCCTGAAAGAGAAAAAATATTAAACTCATTGTATAGGAGTAGGTAAGGGGCAGGATTTCAAAGGAGCTGCTCCCTTTGGTGACTCCTCCCCTTCCTCCTGTGCACGTTGTAGTCAGCAAGCAGAGAAAAGGAAGATGGACTTGTCAAGCAAATCTGAATTATTGGGTTCTGTGTTCTCTCAGTCAACAGGACCCCAATGGTTTAACGCTGTAATTAAGTGCTGTTTTTATCCTTTGGTTTTTCCCAAGTGCCCAGACCATTTCTGTCACTAAATGCTTTGAGACAGAACTAAGTAAAATATTAGAATGGGTGGCGACTTTTGCTTGGCTTTTATCTTTTAGAAGTTTTGCTTTAATATTTAACAATATTTTAATATTTAATACAACTAGAGCTGTTACACCAGCTTGTTCTCCTGGCCCCTCTGGTGCTGTGCTGAGGAGCTGCCCAGCTAATGGCATTGTTAGAATGGTTGATGAGTTGTTGTTGGGCTGTTACTGATGGAGCTGGCTGGGAGCAAAGCGAGGCAGAGCCGACCAGGGAGCTGCTCCTGCTTCCAAAGTTCCCTCCTCAGCCTCCCTCTGATGGAGTTGGGCTTTTGACAAAAGGTGTTCAGCTGTGACTGCAAACAAAAATGGGGCTGTTCTGTCCTAGCTTATCGAAGGTCAGTGAAAAAACAGCCTCCAGTGTTCCTGGAAAAACTCTAGGTATGTGTGGGAGTATTTCCCGACTAGAAAACCATAGAATCCCAGACTGGTTTGGGTTGGAAAGGACCTTTAAAGCCCACCCAGTGCCACCCCTGCCATGGCAGGGACACCTCCCACTGTCCCAGGCTGCTCCCAGCCCCAGTGTCCAGCCTGGCCTTGGGCACTGCCAGGGATCCAGGGGCAGCCCCAGCTGCTCTGGGCACCCTGTGCCAGGGCCTGCCCACCCTCCCAGGGAACAATTCCCAGTTCCCAAGATCCCATCCATCCCTGCCCTCTGGCACTGGGATCCATTCCCCCTTGCAGTAATGATGAGTACTTGTCCTCCCAAGTGTTTCCTGAGCTGTGTTCCTCCTGCTCTGTGTTTGGAAGCTGCAGGGAGTTGTGAGGGAGCTTTCTGTCCGAGCTGGACTTGTCGAAAGTGGCACCTTCAGGATTTAGAGCACATTTTTGGCACTCTTGTTTCATGTTTGGTGGGGACAAAGGACAAACAGAGCCACGTGAGGGCTGCCAGGATGTGTCCCATCAGCAGGGCGTGTGGAGGGAACAGTTCCTGTGGGATGTGTCTGCAGCGCTGCTCCCTGGAGCTGGAGTGGCTGAGCCCTTCCTGCTTTCACAGTGGCAGAGCACAGCCCTGGGAAGAGGGGATGGCAAAGGCTCCAGAGCTGTTATCCTTCACCAAAGATGCATTTTCGCCTGTGCCAGAGCAGTGCTGAGCTGTCACAGCCTCTCCCCTCAGTGCTACCTTTCCCTGTTAATTTACAGCTGCGGGGGTCATTCCCTGCAGTGCTGCTGGTCCTTACACTGCTCCATTCTGGAAGTGCCAAAGCCACGAGCCATTTAAATATCTTTTACTAGGAAAATATATTTATCTTTAAATATCTTTTACTCCAGGAGTGAGCCCCATCTGACAATTCAGGCTTAACTAATTTCAGACAGTTTAAGCCGATATTCTCTTCCCCAGATATGGAAAATAGAACTAATTTCAACTAATTTCAAAAAGTTTAAGCATCTATTTTAATCCCCAGGTGTGGCAAAGAGAGAAAACTGCAAACAGTTGCTATTTAAAATGCAATTGAAAATAAAGCTAAAATGATGATGATGATAATAATAATAATATTCAGTCTTTGTAAGGACTATGTGCATAATAGCACAATAAATCTTCAATTTTAGAGAGTTTGCTCTTATTTTCTGACTTAATATTATTGATACTTTTTTGGAATAATGCATGTCTCGGACTGACACGGACAGGTGCAGGCAGGGAAGTGCATAGGAGAGCACAGAGAACATACAAGATGCAGGGTTTGGAGGGGGATAACCTGAGCCTGGTGAGGCGCAGGCAGGGCTGAACACCCGCCCTGTGTGCAGAGAAGGGGCAGCACGGACACTGCCTGGGCTGGGGCTGATCCAGGCTGCCTCAGCAGGGCGGAGTTTATTTTCCGTGCAGCAGGAACTGGGTTCCCTGTGAAAATCACAGTTATTGGGGACTCTCCTGTCCCTTCCCAACTTTGGGCACAGACACAGACCAGGACTGGCTCCACCCCCGTGTTTCCCACTCCAGACTCCCTTTGCTTCTCTGCTCCAAAATATGAAATGGTTTTCCTCCTTGACTTGTAGCAAGCTATTCTCAAATCTCCCTTACAGTCAATTAAATTCATTAATTAAAAGCAGATAAAGATCAGTGAGTAAAGGCTGAGCTAATATATGCCTAATATATTGTTGTATCATGCTTTGTCAAACACACTAGTAATTGCTCATTTAATTTATTCAGCATTACTGATTTAAATATCTTTCTGGACGTTTTGGAGTCAGTTGTCATTTCCTTAATGTCTGCTGGTTGCATATCAAAATGTCACTTTATTATTTCAATACATTATCTATGACTTTGGTTTCCTTAAAACCTCTAATTGCTGTGACAGTGCTCACAGAAATATAGGCCTGATCTGAGAATTATTTCAATCTTAATATGAAAAGGCAGCTCCTCTTGCCTGGAGGTTTTATTTATATGTCACCTTTGCATAATTGCAATGTCATGGGGACTCTTCCCCTCAGCTATTCCCTTATCCCAGAGCTGGTGAAAACATTCCTAGCCTGCACGAGGGCAGGAAGGGAAGTCCTGCAGGTAACTTCTGCTGCCAGGTCCCACCAAGCCAAGCCATTGCTGTCTTGGCTCACTGTTTGTGTGCAGAGGAACAGGAACCACATCCTGCTGCACAACCTGGCCATGGCCAACAGCTCCTGCAGCCAGAGCAGCTGGAAATCTCCAGGGTTGTGTGTTTGAGGGGTTGTGTAGGTTTGAGTATGGGAGAGAGAAATCAAAAGTTTTGTGAATGATTTGTATCCTCATGAAACCTGAAAGTGAAGAGAATTGCAGTGGCACCTCTGAATGGTAATGATCTGAAAAGCTTTAATTAAATATATAAACTGGGGAAAGATCTGCCTTGTGCTGGGAGAATCAGAGAATCCCAGCATGGTTCGGGTTGGGAGGGACCTCAAAGCCCATCCCATCCCACCCTTGCCATGGGCAGGGACACCTCCCACTGTCCCAGGCTGCTCCCAGCCCCAATGTCCAGCCTGGCCTTGGGCACTGCCAGGGATCCAGGGGCAGCCCCAGCTGCTCTGGGCACCCTGTGCCAGGGCCTGCCCACCCTCCTGGGAACAATTCCTTCCCAATCTCCCATCCAGCCCTGCCCTCTGGCACTGGGAAGCCATTCCCTGGGTCCTGTCCCTCCAGCCCTTGTAATGGTCTTGAATGCCAGATCTCATCCCAGCCTCAGAAAACATCCACCAGAAATCCAATCCACAACAAAAAGCTTGACCTAAAATGTTAAAACAATTATTTTTGCAGGATACAAAAGAAAAAAAGGATTAAATATTTGGTAAAATGTCAATTTCTAAAGGTCTGCAGACAAATTGATGGTTGGAGGCCAGCGAGTTCAGTGTAGGAGCCAATCATGAGGAGACTCAGAGGGGAGCTTTAGGACAGGAGTCAATCTAAATTCCATATTCTCTCATAAGGTTTTCACAGAAGGATTGGATTACAAACTCCATCAAGAGGTTGTGGAAATGGTGTGTGTGTGTGTGCACGTGTGTGTACAGATACAGAAATAGATGCACAAATTGTATTTCCTGCTTCCCTGCGTGCTCTGTCTCTACTGCTTTGCACTGGTATCAAGCACTGATTTTAGCCTATAAATCTTCCTGCCTGGGGTTTTGTAGAGCTCTGTGAACAGAGCTGGTAGCAGTTGTTGGGCACAGCAAAATATTTCAACAGTTGGAACTAATTAACGATTGAAGAGGGGGTTTGTTAACAGTGAATGGTGGTGGTTTATTCATTCTCAATTTTGTAAGATACTTTTTTAGTTACCAATAACTGTTACAGGAACAGTTTGGACGACTGTCAGTTTGGATGGAATGCCATATGCCCGCTCGGCTGTTCCGTGTAATCCTCTCTAGCTCTCCTCAGAATTTACTGGAGCTGGGAAATGGGCTTGGCTTTGTTTTTAACTGGCCACAGGAGCACCTAGGAGAGGAGCAGTGGCCTGGTGCTGAAGGGGCTGTCCCAAGATCAAGTATTTTTTCACAAATGTTTATGGCAGAAAAAGAAGAACATTGATATTAAAAGGAGTGTGTGGGGGTGAGGGAAGTGCTGGAAATGAGCCCCAGCTCAGGTGACCCCCCTGAGCATCAGTGCCTGAAGGGAACCTACAGGAAAGAGGGCTATTTCCTGTGATATATTCAGGTTATGGACAAAGGCAAATCTTACCCAAACAGGTAAAATTCTGTATGAAATCTGACAGAAAAGTTAAGAAGGGATCACAGGCATCTAAAACTCGGTTGTGCCATGGCTCCTGTGCTTGGGCTCCATTAACCTCAGCAATTTCCATTTTTTCTTTGAAATTTTCAAGTCACTTCTAAGCTTTTGATTAGCAACTCTTAAGAGAGGCAAGCAGTAAAAACAGCCTCAGTGCTCTGTTCGTGGTAGGAGAAATTTGATTAGCTCTGAGAAAGCAGAGGGTGGCATAAGGGCTCCCCACAAACACAGGAGCACACTGCGGGGTGAAGCGCCGGGTCCCTGCTGGAGCCACCCCAGCGCCAGCGCTGGGTGCAGCTGTCCCTGCCACACTCACTGAGATGTGCTGGGAATGGCAGCTCTCATTTCCCTTCCCCTCCCCGGGGGGATGAAGCTGGGGGGAAACAATTCCTGCTGTCCTGGGCACAGAGCGCTCAGCGCGGATCCTGCAGCCAGGGCTGAGCCACGTCCTGAGCTGCCGTGGCTTGTTGTGCCATCAGAGTGATTGATGCACTCCCCTTGCACCTTGCCTTGATTTTAATGTCTTGGAGGTGGATTACACCCAAGGTCACCCTCACACTGAAGGGTTTGCTCACAGAGTATTTTATTTTTCTCCTTTACCCTTGGCTGTGTTAATCTGTTTCCTATTAAACCCAAGCATACCCCCTCCACTGCCTCTCTTCCTTTGAAATTGGCATTAAACTACCACGGGAAAAATAAGAACATTCAGACATCAACTTGGAAGTGTGAACACTTTGTTCTCTTGGCTGCAAACACAATATTTGTGTTATTTTTGTTCTAATTCTCACTTCACTCCTATTAAGGAACAATTTCAGCACCTTCACTTCACATTGCTGCCAATTTTTGTGGCATTTGGAAAAAAAAACAGGTGCAAACCTTGCAGGAGTCAGTGTAGTTGGCTCGTGGCTTAAATTGGTTACATGGAGTTCTACATATTGTTGGGAATTCTGCTGGTGGTCTCAGGGACTTGGAGAGTCATCCTTCCGCCACGTGGGGAGCCTCTCCTGTGCAGTGCTGTGCTTCCACTGTGCTCAGCATCGCTGCCTTTGAGCTGCTGATGGGTGAGTGAGAAGTGAGTTCCTGAGGCTGGATTTGTAGTCAGCAGCCAGAGGGACTTTGCCACCCCCATCGCGTTTCAGGCGTTCATTTTACCAAGAAAGGCTCATTTCATGCCAAGTGGGTCCTGTGTCCTCTGCTCCTTTTCCCCACCCATTGAAACATTCTCACTTTCTTCATTGTGATCATTCTCACCTCCTCTTCCATGAGATTTTCCCATTGGGAGGAGATGCTTCAATCTGGAAGTGCAGGGGTCAGGAGGTGCTGGGAGTAGGATCCACTTCATTCCTGAAAACAGGGAAAAGTTGTGCTTCCCAGGTGACCGTGGAGCACCTGAGGAAGATGCCTCCTCCTGGAGCTTGTGCTGCTGCAGAGGTGAGGGAACCACGACCCTTCCCACGGGGCTCCCCTAAGCTGCCCCCAGTGCTGCATCACTGCTCCTCAGTTTGCTTTCTGATGGTGGATTCCTGAGACAGATCGTCTTTGGTCCCCGGGAGGAATCACAAAGTGATGCCAACACCTTCAGAAAATGATGTGAGGTTACTAATTATATTTATCCAGGGAATTGAAAGTACTGGAGTGTCTGCTTGGGACTGTTTTGGCAAGGTGCTGATTTGTCAGTAATGAGAAATGTGCAGTGCTGGAATTTTTCTTTCAAATGATTCCATTAAGAAGTTGTTCCAGGATAAAGTTGTTGTTGTGTAGGGAAGGAATGAACATGAAGGCAGGGCTGCAAGCTCAGTGATTGGTATGGATTCGGGAGATGATAAACGATGGGATGCAGAGCAGCAATTCAAACCTTTGACAGTGTTTATAATAAAAAGACAGTTCATCCTGTATCGAAGGCCTCTGGAAAAACATTTAACAGCTCTGGAAGCAAGCCAAGCACTCCTTAAAAAGGAGTGGAGTGTTTGATTCATTTGGATGAGGGCAGCCATGGAGTAGAAGGTGGATGCTGAAGGGTCTGTGCCAGCTCTGCAGGTGACACCTGTGTGACACCAGCACAGGGAGTCCTGGCTGGGGTGGATCTGGACATGGATTGATGGGGACAGGGCAAAGGGTTGCCGTGAGGGATATGGAACGGGGATATGGACAGGGCCAGTGGGAATCTGGCTGTGCTTTTCTGGGTGTGAGTGAGTGTTTGGGAGCAGGACCAAAACATTGCCAGTAGTTGGTCGTTGTTTCTGTGCTAAAAGTATCGTGTAAGTGCAAAAATTGCTTCCATAAATCACAGCATGATTTCCATAGATATTTTGGAGGTGTGTTTGGGTTAGGCCATCCTATCCTGGCCAGCTAAACCTGATGTGATTTGGTGAAATCACAGAATCCCTGAGGTTGGAAAAGCCCTTGCAGGGTATCGAGTCCAAGTTATGCCTGATCCCCACCTTGTCCCCAGCCCAGAGCCCTGAGTGCCACATCCAGGCCTGCCTTGGACACATTCCTTGAGTCATGAAAAGTCCATCTGCAATCCATGGGTTTGAATCACTGTGCCACAGACCTGAGCAGACTGGAGGGTTTCAGGCGCTGCAGCCTGCCCATGGACTGTCCACAAGCACAGAGTAGCTGTGGAACGCATTCCCTGGAGACACTGAAGTTTGGTATTTCAGATGAAATCCCATGGAAGAATTAAAGGTTTAATCCAAATATGAAAAATGGCATTTATTTTGCCAGGCTATCCTCAGGATGAAACGGTATGTTGGAAAAACAGTCCTTTAAATCCATGATGACAAGAGGCCGGTCTCTAGGAATCACTGACAGAGAAGGAAGTCCGGGCTGAAGGGGTCACTTCATTGATCTTCCTCAGATCATGAAGCAGTAGTTGACTTGATTTGTGCAGCTGCTGCATGACAATCCTTTTTCATGTGACCAGGCTTTCCACAGTTAAAACAAAGCCCCTTAGCAGAGTTCAGTTGTTCAGCAGCAAGAGTTTTTTCCATGATTTTAGTTTGTGCCTCTATGATCTTTTCAAATTTATTCCCCTGGGATTCTCCCAAGGCATCTTGGGATTTTGCAATCTGTTCCCCAAGAGCATTAGCTGGTACCCTAGCAAGACGCTGTGGAGTGTCAAGCCTGCTGCAAGCTGAAAGCATTTGTGGAACACTCGGGGACTTACCAGGCAAAGCTAAAATGACCTTTCTGCACTCTTCGTTTGCATTAGCCAGGGCAAGGCCTGCTCGTCAGGGCACTGCTTCTCCACAGCCTGTGTTAGCCCATCTAAAAAAGCTCTATAAGCCTCATTTTCACTGTGCCTAATTGTGGAATATGCATTCATGTGGCTACCTGCTGGCTCAACAGAAAGCAAAGCTTTCCTGGCAGCATTCTTATATCCCCTAGCACATTTCTAGGCAGAATTTCTGCCTGGTCCTCAGCTTTGTCATATGGACTACCTCCAGCTATCTGAGCAAGGGTAAAGTGGGCATAAGGAGTATCCCCATAATTATCTATCAACTTGGCAGGAAGTCTTTTCCACTCCAAGTCCCATAAAATGTATTGTGAATTAGTCAAAATCATGGAAGCTACGTTTTTACAATCTGCAGGAACAAGGTCATGAGAGTTAAAAACGCTTTTCACCACACTATTAAAATAGGGAGAAGACAAGCCACTCTCTTTCTGAGTTCTCTAATATCGTGTACGACAGAGATTCGTATTTTGGATTGCGACTATTTTTACCATATCTCACAGGCAAAACAAGAAGCTGGCCCTTTTTAAGGAACCAAACCCTTCGTTCTGCTTAGTGTTCCGTTGAATTTCAGACCAGTCCAGGCTTAGTCTCCGAATTTGCGTCTGTAATTCTTTCCGTTTGTGTAACAGGCGAGGGGAACCCTGGCTCAGCCACGAACGAATCAGGATTCTGTGTTTTCTGCGAACCTGCATTTGTGTTTGCAGTGCCTGTGTCTGTGTGTGTAACCTACAACAGCAGCTTCTGCCTGCCCCGCCGGGCGCGGCAGCGCAGCCCCGGGCAGGACGGGCGCGGTACGGGCTGTGCCGCTGTGTCCCGGGCCGGGGCCGCCTCGGCAGCTGAGCAGGGCGGTGGCGGGGGTTCGGCCGTGTCCTGGGGCGAAACCAGCGCCGGGGCCGCCTCGGCAGCTGAGCAGGGCGGTGCTGAGGGTTCGGCCGTGTCCTGGGGCGAAACCAGCGCCGGGGCCGCCTCGGCAGCTGAGCAGGGCGGTGCCGAGGGCTCGGCTGTGTCCCGGGACAGCAGCAGCAGCGGCTGGAGCCGCGCCGGGAGCTGCAGCGCGGGGCGCCGGCCCCACAGCGGGGAGAGCGGCGGGGTCCCGGCCAGGGGCACGGGGGCAGAACGCTGAACCCAGGAACCCAGCCGGGGGCGAGAGGCCACCCCGGGGACCGGCAAAGCTCGGAGCAGCGGCGGGGCTGCGGAATTTGGCAGGGACGGGTCGCCCACTGCCCCCGCCCGCTCGAGAGAAATCCCGGGGGTTATCGGCGAGGGCTGGAACGGGCTGCGTGGGGCGTCTGGCGGGGCTGAGCCGCCAGGAATGTGTGACAGGGCTGGAATGGGGCGGCAGGGACGGCCCAGGGGTCGGAGGGAGGCAAAGGTGCGGACGCAGTGACGCAATGAGCTTGCGATGGAGGAAAACCTGGGAAAACGGGAGATGTTAGTGACGGGAAAGCGGGGACATCGGGAACCGGGGATATCGCGGTGGAAGGCGAGGGATGGGGGTCGGGGAGGGTCGGGAGACTGTTTTGGGACGGCGGGGAGACCCGAGGGACGCTGCAGGGCACGGCAGGAGCCAGTCCGATTCGCGGGGGATGGTGTGGGGTCGTTTCCAACCAGAGACGCGCGGGCAGGATGCCGCGGGGTCAGCTCGGAACCCAGGCGAAGTCCCCGGCACGGTCTGAGATTCAGGGGAGACTGTAAATTCCCCTGGCATCTCGTGGTTTTGAAAATCTCCATCAGTATTCTACACATGGGAAATAACTTTGCCAGTGTCTCGTCCCGGTCCAAAGATAAAGCAGTATATAATTTGCAGTTCACCATGTCCCAGAAACCATAGGTTAAGGCAGACTTTGGATTTATAGATGGAAAGTTTTTGTCAACCCAGGCCAGCAAGTCTGCCAGTTCTTTTCTCTGGACACTGGTGTAAGACTTCTCTTTTAAAAGTATCATAATCTGATGGTAAGCATCCCATTTATTTCTGGACAAATATTGTCCCATCTCTAAGTTCCCCACAGATCCCGTGTCTCACCTCACACCGGGGTCCAGGAAGGCGAGGACAGGAGAGGCTCTTCTGTTCCAAGAGAGAAATCCGTTTCTTTCCGCCGGCTGCTTTTCCTGTGTGGGGCTTCCAGCGTGGGAGCTGGGCAGGGCAGCTAAAACGCATCCCCTGCCTCACACTTGGGGCACCAACTGCGTGAGTCTGACTAGTGGGGGGCACAGTTTGGAGTCATCAAAGCCATTCCTTCTGGAATTCATGGTTCTGGCATTCCGGAGGACAAGAGTGTCCCTGTGTCCCAAAGCCTGGCAGTGCAGCAGTGGTGACCTTTGATGTGGGGAGTTCCTGGTGCTGGAGGGAGATCACTCCGTGTCAGCCCCTCAACAGAGGCTGAACAAGTTCGTCTTTATGTCCCTCTTCTCAAAGCAGGGCCAAATCATTTCCTTTTGTCTTTGAAGTGCTTTTAGAGAGATCCGATGCTTCAAAAATAGCAGAAATTTCTTTCCTACAAAAGCTTTTAGTATTTGATGTCCTCAGCTGATCCCTTTAGAAATGCCATTCCTGCCTTGCAGAGGGGCAGCCAATGGCACGTGGGTCTCACTTTGGGGAGCAAACTTCAAAAAAAGGAGAAGGGAGATGAAGAAATGAGCTTATCATGGATGTGCACAGGTCTTTGGAAAAGCAAATACCGGTTTGATTTTACACCAATCCTGCCCTCAGCCTCAAAGGTGGAAACACACAGAGGGATTGTTGGTGTATGGCAGAAATCCATGGGATGGTGAGAGTCCAGTCCAGGATTGAAAGGAGAAGTGATGGAAATGTGACAGCCCTGGCAGAGGGGTGTGTGTGGGACACTGGAAGAGCCTGAGACAGCCAGCTGGAAAATAGGGGGGAGATTTTTTTTACATTAAATATTATGAGAGGACTGTTCTTTCCAGGGAAAAAAAAGAGAAAACCAGCCCCAAGGCAGTAAGAGGCACCTTAGGAGGAGGTGCAATAGGGAATCAGATCCTGCAGGTTTGTAGGGGTCGGAGGTGTTTCTGTGGGGGCTGTGCAGTGATTCCCCTCAGCCCTGTGCTGTTACACCCCCACTCCTGGAAGCACCAGGGGGATTCATTCCCAGCCAGGTAAATTCCGTGTGATTGCCTTCGATTAATTTCTGAGGGAACATGCTCGGACCTGCCCAGACCAGGGCAATTATGCTAATGACGTACGTGAGAAACTAATTTAAAACATAAATAATGTATTATTGACCATAAGATTTCTCTCAAGCTTAGGTTTGATTCCTTCTTCATCATTTTGCTGCCGAGGCAAATTGCCCTTGTGGAAGGAATAATTTGGGTCCCTTTGGGATCCTGGGCTCTGCCAGGAATGAGTCAGTGCCACCTTCCCAGGAACTTGGGGCATAATTGGAGGGACATGAAGTTTTGGACAAATGTCTCTGCCCTTGGAGGGGAAGTGGATGAGGGTCTACAAATCACTGCAAAGAGCTGCCAGCCCCAGCTCGTGCCACGTCCACACCTCCCCAGGGAAGGGACCTGAGGCAGGTCCTGGGAAACCCATCCCGATCCCTGTCCCTCCGGACTGTGCCCAGGGCTGTGCCAGGGAAGCTGGGGCTGTGCTCTGCCCCCAGTGCTGTGTGAGATGTGGGCACAGCCGGTGCCAGGCCCTGCCCTACAGGGTTGATCCAGGATCCAGAGTGTTGAGGATGGGAGCTCTGGGGTCGGTGCTGGGTTCTGTGGGTTTAAGGTGCCCGGGTTCTGTGGGTTTAAGGTGCCCGGGTTCTGTGGGTTTAAGGTGCCCCAGAGCCTGCTGAGGCCTGGCCCCCTGAGCAGGAATCTGTGCTCTCTCTCCTTTCCCAGTGCCCACCTTTCCCTTGCTGAAAAGCACTAACAGAACTTGCCAGGGAGTGCGTGCTCAGCGCCTGGAAACTGGAAATGATTTGCTCTGGACCATGCAAAATGTTTCTTTTCCATGCACGAATTCAGAATTTAATTAACCAGTAAGGTGCGTGCACACACCCCCACCACGGTTCTGCTGTGTACAGAGATGTTTGCTGGGCTGTATTCCGGTGTTCTCTGTGAGTTGCCTCATGGTACAGAATGAACATTCCCTCCTCACTCAGCGTTTGTTGGTCCCCACCGATCCCTGCTGTAAATGGAGGATTCATTTGGTGCTCTCGCCCTGAGGCACAGGGTGAGAAGGCACGGGAGGAGCTTTACCCTGCCAGGACAGGGAGGTTTAGTGCCCACTGAAAAGGGGAGTTCAGTACAGAGTGAAAAGTTTGGAAATACAGGAGAATGATCCTTGGTTTTCAGGAATTAGGGGATTAAAAGCTTTGTGTGCGTGCAGTGCTTACCCCTCACTTGTGCTGCAGGCTCTGCACACACCAGCAGTGTTAGCATCGTTTCAGTAGGGAAATTTGGATAAAATTTTAGTTAGAGGTAATAAACTAGTCTCTATTTTGATCTCAGGAGGGAGGAACAGCCAGTTAATGGCCAGGATTGTCAGTGCAATCCTCCCAGGAGCGGGGCTTTGTTAGTTCCAACCTGATGAACACCAAGTACATCCCTGCTGCATTGTTTTGGTTATGAGGATTATGTTTTGGGTTTTGCTAATAATTGTAATTGCAGAAGTGCACAGACGATGGTCTAATTACTATAGACCATGAGGCAGAGAGAAATTGGGCTGGGTTTCCCTTCCCAGTAGCCTGTGCAATTCCATCCCATAACGTGCCTGATGGACCACATCAGGGTGTGGCACCACATTACAGAGCCCAGGCTAAAGGGTGCTTAGTCCTGCCTTAGAACACTCGAGTTCCAGAGCCTTCTGAAGCAGAAAGAGCCACTGTTATCCAGCTGGGCCCCAGGCTCTGCCTGGCTCTCCCACAGCACCAGCTCAGGTCAGGGATCACATCATCACACTGCCCTTGCTGAGTCTTGTCAGTCATAAATCCTGCAATGTCCTGAGCTGGAAGGGACCCACAGGGATCACTGATCCAGCTCCTGTCCCTGCACAGGCCCCCCAACAACCCCACCCTGGGCATCCCTGGCAGCGCTGCCCAAATGCTCCTGGAGCTCTGGCAGCCTCGGGGCCGTGCCCATTCCCTGGGGAGCCTGGGCACTGCCCAGCACCCTCTGGGGGAAGAGCCTTTCCCTGCTCTCCCTGGTTAAAGCCACCATGAATATTCCAGCAGGAGTACTGGAAACACAAACTCTGTTTGGGAAGCACAGGGTCAATCCAAGCTGTTTCATTCCTGCCGTGGTGGCTTCGAGCAGAACTCACGTGGATTCTTTCAGGGACTCTCTCAGAACAAGGGTTCATGTTTGGGTGTCACATTTCTACATCTGAAGAATATTTCAGCTTTTCTTGACATTCTGAAACTTCTGCTAATAATCTGGAAAGACTTCTGCTGGTCTTTTGAAATGGTTTGTTAATTTCTCCCTCCCTAACTGGTCACTAATGCTGTGATCAGGTTAAATTGCAACAAGATAATTCCCAAAGGTGGTGATAATTTACCCCAGCTCTGGCTGGGAATGAGCCTGTCGGCCCCCCAGGCTCTGGAGCTCAGGGGCTGAGATGTGTGCATTTGAAATCAAAGCCTTTGCAGTGCTAGAAATGTCATTCAAAACTCCTCTTTTTCGATATTTTCTTTAGGAAAGAATTCCATTCAAACAGAAATGTTCCAGAGAACAAGAATGAAATGTCATCTTTTGTATCTCCTAAAGCCCTATATTGTGAGCTTGTAATACAGCCACTACAACCCTTCAGAGCCAGAAAGTTGCTGCACATCAGAATTTTGCCGTGGAACATTGTATATTGTCTTCCCTAAATGTCACCCTTTGTGCACTCGGGCCGGACTGAGGCTGGAAATACGAACAGGCTGAATTAATATTTCATTTGATGTTCCTGGTAATTACAATCAGGATTAATTCCTTCAGCCTGAGAGCAGATTATGGGCACTGTAAATTATTGATTTGTGAGTGGCAGAAGGAGGGTGGCTGAGCCACTCTGCTGCAGGGTGTCCAGGGAGGGGAGCGGTGAGGAAAGAGAGCTCCAGTCCCAGGAGAAGGAAGTCACAGATCCCAGAAAGATTTGGGTTGGAGGGACCCTAAAGCCCACCCAGTGCCACCCCAGCCAGGGCAGGGACACCTCCCACTGTCCCAGGCTGCTCCCAGCCCCAATGTCCAGCCTGGCCTTGGGCACTGCCAGGGATCCAGGGGCAGCCCCAGCTGCTCTGGGCACCCTGTGCCAGGGCCTGCCCACCCTCCCAGGGAGGGATTTCTTCTCAATCTCTAAAGAGCTTCCCTTCAGTTTCAGGCCATTTCCCCTCCTCCTGTCACCTCACGGGCCCCAGCTCCAGAGCTGCTTCCCAGCTCGGGCTGCACCCTCTGCTGCTCACCAGAGCAGTTTGGAGCTCGGTGCCTCTTCCCAGCCCTCCATCCCCCTTGGATCTGCCTGCAGACCTTGCTCTGGCCCCAGGCAGAGGGCACAGACAGTGCCATGAGTGCAGCCCCCTCCCAGGCAGGGCAGGAGCCTGGCACACGCTGCAGGGGTCTCTCGGGTCTGGGCACATCTCTCAGCGCAGCAGCACTTTGGAGAGAGCAGGGAAACGTTGTTCTGCCCCAAATCCTTCCTGCTCCAGTCACAGCTGCTGGGCTGCAGCTCCACAGCCTTCCTGGGCAAAAGGAAAGGTGGGATATGAAACGCAACCATTACTAGGGAAATTTCAATTCTGCCAAGGCTAGAAAGCAGCATTAAGCTATAGTTAAAAAGTTATTGGAAACCTCCACAAGGCTCCAGTTCCATTTAATGAATGCAGCTCTCTGTCCATCATCAGGCACAAACGTTCCAGAGCCATTTCTGGGGGGCACAAACCTGGATTTTGCCTATTTAAATACTGGATGTAATTATCATTTGCTCATATCCATACCAGAAGTGGAAATTCTACAAAACTGGAATTTTTACATTTTATGCGCTGAAGTTGTTCTGCTTCAAACCAGGAGATGACCCAGCTTGTGCAGGCCTGCAAATTAATTTAAAAACTCAATTATGCTGTTGAAGCCAAAAGTGAAATCCACACTTGCTGAGTATAAACCCAAATACACAGAATTTAGCGGGAGCATTTTTTATTTACTTATTCCTAATCAGCATTGCAGAGATGTTAGACAAAAACTATCAAAAGCTTTTATATGGCAGATCTGTGAAGAGCTTTACGGTATTAAGTTATATCTGTATATAAAATCAATGGAACTGTTTAGAAAATCAGAGGTACTATTGTGAGAACAAAAAACTAATCAGAAATAAAACCTTTTGTTTAGTTTAAATTAGAGAATACCGCTGGTGGGCTGGTGTTTGCATTTGTATTTTTATGCACCCAGAAGGCCTTACAGCATTTTCCTGCCATGGCTTTCCGAGGTACAGAACTGGAAAATGGGATTGGGACATAGCACTGGTGGGAAGTCCAGAGCCTGGGGTATGTTTGTGGAAGCAGAAGGTTTGCCAGGAGCAGTATTTTAGATTTCACATCTTCATTTTTCAGCTCAGCATGTCTCAGAGTCAGCTCCTCCTGCTGGAATTTACAAATTAAGATAGAAGTATCCAATGGGCAATATGTTGTAGTGAAAAATGCTCATGTACACAGGCAGGGTTTGGAGCTGTAATTTTTTCCCTCCCTGTTTTGCTTTTCAGTGGGTGCCTGTAGAAGGGTTTGCATTCAGCTCTCCTCACTTGGGCAGGACACAGTGTCGGGAATCCAGCACTGATACTCGTTGTTATTTTATCCCTGTATAAATTCTGAATTACAAGAAGAACCCTTTTGAATTCAGCATCGTTCTTTAAACGTGGCAAAGCAACCCGAGCTGTAATTTTTTCCCCCAAGTGCAAACACGCCAGCACAGTAACAGCGTGCAGTGTTTGGGCTGTGCTGGGAGCTCAGGATCTCTCACTGTCATCAGGGAAGATTTAAAACTCTGCAAAATTCAGTTCCCTTCTCTCTCATTTCTTTAATAAGAAGCAGAAAGAGCATTTATTGTTACCACATAAGAAATACCAACATGCAGCCCCAGGGTGTGTTTCCCACTGGAATAGAGATGGAAATGTGTTCTCGCCAGTGTCCTGCTGCTGGGAGGGACTTGCCTGTGGCCAAGGCGAGCTGCAGGGAGCTCTGCTCCTGCCTGCCAGGAGGGACCGGGGGTTCGGCCTCTTCTCCCAAGGAAAAAGCAGCAGGAGAGGAGGAGTCACCCTCCAGCTGTGCCAGGGGAGGGTCAGCTTGGGTATCAGGGAAAATTCCCTCCTGCAAAGGGCTGTCCCCATCCCTGGAAGGGTTTAAACCCCTGTGGATGTGGCACTTGGGGACATGGGGCAGTGGTGGCCTTGGCAGTGCTGGGGGGCTCGCTGGGCTCAGTGGGCTTTTCCAGCCTGGGCGACTCTGTCACTCAGCTGAAGTTTTTAACAGTCAGCAGAGTTTTCATTTTTTCCCAAGTGTGGCATCTTCCAAGCTGGCATTTCCAGTATTTTTTCCAGTGAGTGTTCACCATTCATTTACAACCCCCTTGGTGCTCAGTGAGGGTTTCGTTTCCCTTTGTGTGACACCCGGCTGTCGCTGCAGGGGCTGGGAGGGACCCTCATTCCCGGCCATTCCCGGCCATTCCCCGCGCTGGCTGCAGCCGCACAGGCGGTGCTGCCTTTGCTCTGGCTCCGGGAAATGGCATTTCCAAGATAACCACGGGAAGAGAGAGGTGCTGGTGTGGGTTTGTCAATAGTCCTATCCATGGCTTTGTGTTAAACAGGCTTTGATGGACTTTTCTTCCATTAATTTGTCTAATTGCCTTTCAAATCCATTTATGTGTCTGGCTCCCACGGCATCCTGTGGTAATGAGTTCCACGCTTTAATTATGCACTATGTGAAAAATTACTTTCTTTTCTTTGTTTTGCACCCACTCTCTAATTATTTTCTGACAACCCTTTGTTCTTGTGTTTTGAGAAACAACAAATAATTGTTGGCCACTTCGCACTTTTGCTGCCATCCTGGTTTTTTCTGCTGCTCCTCTGGCCTCTCCTCCCTGAGCAGGGCTGGGTTTGATATTCCTTTGATCACAGCCTCTGCCTGTTCTTCCCTGGGAGGGTGGGCAGGCCCTGGCACGGGGTGCCCAGAGCAGCTGGGGCTGCCCCTGGATCCCTGGCAGTGCCCAAGTCCAGGCTGGACATTGGGGCTGGGAGCAGCCTGGGACAGTGGGAGGTGTCTCAAAGCCTGGGCTCTGGGGCTCTGCACACAGATCACACACTTCAGCACAGTGAACTTTAGAGTATTTCTTTATATCTTTCAAAAAAAAAAAAAGTCAACATTTTCTTATCTTCTGAAACCAAGTTCCCTTCTTAACACGATGAACTTTGTGCATGACGATCGCTGTGAGTTTGGCTGAAAATCCTCATCAGTCTGATGAGTCACCAGCAAGGACAAGATCATCCAGGAAACCACGGCATCTCTTGTTTCACCCAAGGAGCCCTTTTGGCTGATTGGCTTCCACCCCTGTTTGCTCTTACCCAGCTGGGCACTGGGGGAAGGCTCAGGGGGACCCTCCACAGCTCCCTGATGGGGGGACAGGCCCTGCTCCCAGGGAACAGGGACAGCACAAGCTGTGCCAGGAGAGGTTCAGGTTGGGAAAATGCCTTCACTGGAAGGCTGACCAGGCTTTGGAAGAGGCTGTCCAGGGCAGTGATGGAATCCCCACCCCTGGGGTGTTCAAACAAGGAGTAGGTGAGGCACTTTGTGATGGGTTAGTGGGCACGTTCTGTCAAAGCTGGACTTGAGGATCTTGGAGCTGTATTTCAGTTTTGATAATTCTCTGATTTTATGATCTATGACATCTTCCCATGTTCCATTTGCTCTGAAAGAAGCCATAAAGATCACTGAGTTTTGTGCTTTGCGTGGAAAGGGAAGTGGGGTGGGACCGGCAGTGTCTGTCCCCGTGTCCTCCTCCTGGCCCTGTGAGCACCAGCTCGAGGCTGCAGCCAGGAGCTGCTGGAGGTGTGCGAGGCGTGCACACCCATTTTTACCTCTCCCATGGGCTTTATCCCATTTTTATCTCTCCCACGGGCTGGAGCGTGTCTCAGCTTCACAGCACAGCCAGAGGGGACTGAGCCTGGAGAGCACAGGGTTAACTGGGCTCACTCCTGTTCCTGAGCAGGCAAGTGTAAATAACACGTTTATGAAAGCTGGCTGTAAACAATGCAAATATCTCATTAAATGTTCCCAGGCAGGCAGCAAGACGTGGGCTCACCTCAGAGAGATTAGAGGCTAACTTAGAGGGTAATTGTGTTTTGCATTCACACGTAATAAAGTTCCCCTGTCAGGGCAGGAGCAGCCTGGGGAGCTCGGGGAGATGGTGCGGCTGAGATGCTGGATTTGCCTGCTCATCCCTCAGCTTCCTCAGGTGGAAGCTTGGACTTCTCATCCTGTTCCCTCCCAGCACAGGATGGGTGCTGGGGCTGCAGCCTCTGAGACATTCAGGACATTGCACCACTGCCAAAACAACTTTGTCTGTGTTTCCCCCTAGTTTTATTTCTGTTTTTCATAGTTATTTTTCATTCAAGTTAAGCTTATTTAGCACACTTCAAGAGAGAAGAGGAGGCAGGACGAGGCAATAGTGCTTCCCATGCTTTTTTCCCCTCCTTTTCCTCCCCTCCTTTCCCCCCCCCCCCCCACTTCTCACGGTGGTACAGAGCAGGTGACAGATGGACTGGTCATTTCCAACTCTGTGCCTTGAAATCCACGGTTTCAGGAGGACACTGAGATTGTTAAGGCTCATTTAGTAAAAAATAATAAGTAAAGTAAACCCTGTTCTAGATCCTAATCAATATCAAGACCTTTCTGCCCTGTCCCTGCAGAGGGATGGGGTTTCCTTCTGCACAGCTCCTAATCTGGGCTTTAATCCTTTGCCACAGTTTGATCCTAATGAGATTAGAGACTGAAAATGTTGCAGCGTTGCACTATTTAACACCCGAGTCTAGTTCTGTAACCATGGTTTCATTCACGTGCTGTTCCACAGGAGCAGGAGCTTCCCTTAGCAGGATAAATGTATTTGCAGGAGGTTGGGATGACGCCTGGATCTGTCCGTGTCGGCGTTTGTAAACCCGGTGTAAAGCCCTGCACAGAGCCAGCAGAGCTTCCCCAGCCCAGGGCCCCGCAGGAGCTCTGTGGTCCCCGAGTGAGGGGGAGCTGGGTTCATGGAATTGCCATTTTCCCATTTAATGAGTATTTTTACAACCAGGAAAGCTCTTCTGGGCGTTTGAGAATGACTTTATTTTGCTTTGCTGTTGCAGAGCAGAAAACCATTGCAGCCTCTTCCCTCCTAAATTTAAGAGCAAGCCGCAGTGGGATTGTTTCCCGTGGTCCTCACTGTCCCCACAGAGCCCCTGTCCCACGATGTCGCAGCCCGGCTGGGGGCAGGAGGGAGAGCACAGCGCTGCTTTGTCCTGCACAGCTCAGCCCAGCGCACAGAAAAAGCCCTGGCAGGCCCTCGGGAGAGGCTCTGAAAGCGCTCCGAGGCAGGTGAGCCACTGTTTTCCACACGGGAAAAGAGGACTTCATCCATCCGAGCCGGAGCTGCGGCGGGCGTGGAGCAGCTCGGCCGGGCTTGCTGAGGGCACGGAGAGCGCCTGTGCCAAAATCTCCGGCGGGTGAGGCTGGCATGGGCACAGATCCAGCGGCAGCAGAGGCTGTGCCACGCTGGGACTGCGGCGTGGCACGGCTGGACCTCCTCAGCCTGGCCACAGCCATCTCCTGGCGTCAATTTTCTTTCCCTCTCGCTGAAGGAAATCTCGAATTCCCCGTGGATGGAGGTCTGCGGGTGCGGTCCTGCAGTCCCTGCCGAGGCCTCTCCTTGTCACCCTTCAAAGGAGGTGCCAGGAGACATCATTGCCAGTGCACCCACAGAGCTCTCAGGGCGCTGCTGGGCACCCTGCAAACTTTAAAGGGCTTTCCATGTGCATTCTGCAATTTTCTCTACTTCTCTCATTTATTTCTTTTTCTCCAGGAAACAAACTTTACTCTGGCTCAGCTCCCATCTCCTTTCTTACCTGGGGTGTTGTCCTACTCTGGCTTCACTTCACTGCAATTATTGCTTCTCTTCAGAGGGCTTTTAAAATGGCTTTTAAAATGGCTTTTTAGCCTCCAGTAACTGCACTTAAAAGCTGTTAGGGACTGATCTCCCTGGGGGTTTCTGGGCTCCCAACTCCCCTTGGCTCCTGGCTCTGCACATGAAGTGTTTACTCCTTTGTAGTGCAGCATAATTTAGGAAGAACAACAGATTCCGGGCGAGGTGCATGCAGGCGTTTTCTGCAGATGAGAGGCTTAACAAGGACAGATCATCGCTGTCCCTGACACCTCTCTGCTCCTGCAGCGCGGATCTCTTAGAGCAGCAGGACACGGTGGGTCTGGCCGCAGCTGTCACTTGCTGGAGTCTTCATTAAGGAATTTGTCATCGCTGACATGTCAGCCAAATATCAGGGCTGATTTCTGAAATAATTATCTGCAGTGGCTCCCTGGTGCACGTCCGGACACTCCTGCCTTGTCCTTGTCACACCAGGCTGTGCTGCTCTCCTGCCTGTGCCACCCCCTCTGTCCTGCCCTGGGGCTCTCGGGGGTTCCTGAGGCCCAGGGCTGCCTTAGCAGGTGCTGGGGCAGCGGGACAGGAGCTGGAAAGCAGCTTGGCCAAAGAACCTGGAATCCACAGGCTGTGTCCTGCAGCTGCTGCTTTGGTGGCTCTGGTCAGTGCCCTGTGCTCCTGCCCACCTCTGGTGCCCTCGAGCACCTCAGGATCACAGAATCTCTGAGCTTGGGAAAGACCTCCAGAGCCAGCAAGTCCAACCTGGCCCAGCTCCGTTTCTTCTGGAAGCAGCTGCGGTGCTCTGTGCCCCCTCCTGGTGTGCCCCAGGAGGTGAGAAAGGGGCAGCTTCCAGGAGATCCTCTGAGTTCTCCCCTGATCCAAACCAGACCTCCACGTGGACGCACGTAAAACGTGCCCCAAACCACTGTCATGGGACTGATTTATAAATTTTAAGCCCTGAAGAAACCATTAATGATCATCTGATCTGATGTGCTCTGGCAGTGCAGTTGTTGTATCCAGTCCCAGCTTCTTTCAGCTAAAACACTCCTTTTGTGAAAGAAACCCGTCCTTGCCTGAGGAGCAGCATGTGCTTCAGGAAACCCGGCATGAACTCTTCCAGCATTAATTTAAACTGGATCTGTCTTGAAATCTCAGCCAGTGGATCTCTGGCTGTCTGGGTCGTTTGAGGAGCTGTCCCCGTTCAGAAATGTTTTCCCTCAAGTGAGCAGGCCAGGTTGTACCAGCTCATTCCCTGTCAGGTTGGGCAGATCCGACATCCCCACCCGAGACAGGAGATGTAGGAGCGCTCTGAGCAGTGTGATGGCACCCTCCAGACACACCTGTAACTCTGTGCTCTCCTGACATCCTTCTCTGGGCACTTGTAAAGAAAGGAAAAACTGGGATTAGCTGAAGAAAGGTTTAGACAGAACAAAAAATACTAATAATAAGGTGGAAGATTTAAAGTTCTATGATTTTGGCCTGGAACAAAACAAACTTGAACAAACCTGTCCCAGTGTGGGACAGTCCTGAATGGAGACCTGGGCCCCTGAGCTGGCTGGGACAGATTGCCCAGAGCAGCTGGGGCTGCCCCTGGATCCCTGGCAGTGCCCAAGGCCAGGCTGGACATTGGGGCTGGGAGCAGCCTGGGACAGTGGGAGGTGTCCCTGCCATGGCACGGGTGGCACTGGGTGGGCTTTGAGGTCACTTCCCACCCAACCCATTCCATGGTTCCGTGAAAACCCAGTGGGGCTTTGGAGGATGTGTTGCGGGAGTGATCTAGGGAGATCCACCCCTAGACATTCCCAAAGCTGGCTGGGCTCCCTGAAGGCCACGGGGATGGAGGGGCAGTGGAGGATGGGGCAGGGACAGAGCAGGCAGGGAGCCCGTGGGCATTGGGAGCTGGTGGATCTGGGTGCTCCCACTGGGAAGTTCTCCCCGGAGCCGGGAGCAGCCCCTCGAGGGCCGTGGCTGAGGGGACACAGGTCACACCCTGGGGATCAACTGGGTCACCATGGGCTGGGGCTGGGGGTCTGTGCAGGGTCAGGGCTTGGGCTCTGTGATCCCTGTGGGTGCCTTCAGGATATTCCATGATTCTTCCTAATCTTATCAAGTTATTTGCATAACTACCTAATTTCCAGTGTTCTATTTGCATTAGAATAAGGGAATAAATATGCATAAATAAAAGTTATGTTCAAATAAAATGAAGCCAGCAATGATTCCTTCCCAGTGTTCCAAACCAATTAAAAAGTTAGACACATGTGTGGCTGCTTTTCCATACAAGAACTGTCTAAAACACCTTCAAAATCTATTTAAATTCTGGCTTGTGTATTATATTAGTTCATTATAAAGCCTTTTAGTTAATTCACTTTATCCTTAAAGGCTTAAAATTCTAATTAAATTTTATATCATACCCCACATTCATTAATATATTCCTTTAAAAGCGTTTATAATTCATTGTCTTTATCACTTTTGCAATTAAAAACGTTACTCTAGTTTGGATCTCAGTAACAAGCAGCAGCTGCCTCTCCAGGCAATGCTAAAAAGACACAGAGAAACCTTATCTCAACATTTGTTTTCATTCCTTATATCCCAGTCCTGCTTCCAGAGGTGGCAGTGACTCACCAGAAGTCTCTTCAAGGCAGGGTCATCCCTGCCCCCTTCCCAGTTCTCCCCATTCCCGTAAGCCCTGGAACACTGGCAAAGCAGGCAGTGGGAGGCTCACAGACTTTCCAAGCAAACAAATGATTTAGAGGATTATTTTTTAAAAATCTGCTCTTTTCCTGACCATTTTGAAGTGGGTGCGTTCACAGGAAGCTCTGCCCTGTCTGGGATGGCTCCACAGCTGCTCAGGTCCTGGCCAGAACTCCATTTGCATTATTAATGTGTTTTTAACAAATGATCTATAAGGAGCAAGCTGTGACTATTGAGCACAATTACCACTCAAATGAGAGTTAGAATATTGCAGCATCTGGTGGTGTTGCCAGTGGCCAACTCACAGCCTCCCACCAAGGCAAATCTGTGCAGCAACCAGGATCCCTGAGGTGGAAAATTCAGGGGAAAAGAAAGGAAGGATGTGCAAGTCTTTTGTGGGGTATAGAGACAAATCCCGGAATTTCTGGGTAAATTTAAATGCAGACGGCTCTGGGGCCAGATAAAAATATTCTGGGTTTAACTCCAAAATTCAGAAGCACAGTCAGGGCCGGGACATTTGTGTCCCTGTCCTGGAGGAATCAGGGGAGCATGGGTTTCCCATCCCTGCGCTCCAGGCACTAACAGCCCCACAGGAGCCTCTCCAGGCTGGGTTCCTCATCCTCCCCGCGATCCCGTGTGCAGCAGGGACCCCGCTCCTCCCTGGGGCTGGAGCTGCCAGCAGTGCCCATCCCCACGGCAGGACTGTCCCTCAGCCTCTCCTCTCCCCTGGGCTCCTTTGGGATGGTCTGGGCTGAGCTTCTGCACTGGCAGGTGGGGATTAAACCTGGTTAATCTCAATGTTCTGATGTCCAAAACCCCCTGGCCCCAGCCCAGCTCTGGCTGCAGGGAGGGCACAAACTCGGGCGCTGCAGTGTCCGGGGGCAGAGCCAAGGACATGGAATCACTGGGCATCATCCTGGAGAGGGGAAACCGAGGCAGAGGAGTGCCCGATTCTGCAGCGCCCTGGGGTGATACACCCAGCCAACAGAGCTGGTTTCAGGCAGTGCTTCTTAAAAAAGATTCACTTTGTGGGCACTTGGATGATCTCGGCATCCAAACGAACACTGGTGCCATGTTGGACACACACATTGCCTTGGGTTGCTGGAAGCCCAGAAGATAATTGAATTCCAGCAGCGGCATCCATCTGATCCGTGCTCTAAATGGACACCCCAATTAGCATCTTCCCGAACACGCAGTAATTACGCCAGAAATTAGAGACAAGATGCTGGTGTGTATTTGCGTCATGTTTTCAGCCTGAGGGGCAGAGCTTTTCTGAGGCCGTAACCAAGGGCCTGGCTGGGTTTGGAAAGGCTTTAGCTCTTTGTTTGTGGCCATCAGGTCCCACAGAGCCGGTCTGGGAGAGCCCTGCAGGAGGAGCAGCACCGACTCCATCGGCACTGGGAGCTCGGTGTGGGTTTACAGCTCTGAGAACGTTCTCGGTTTTCTTCTATTGCCACCAAATCTTTTATTTCTCAAAGCCACAAGAGCCTTGCATGCTGTTTTCTTCCACAGATGTATCGAGGCAATGCTTTCACTGCTGCACTTCAGGATCTCATTTCTTAAAACTGTAGAATCCAGACTGGGTTGGGTTGGGAGGGACCTCAAAGCTCATCCCATTCCCACCCCTGCCATGGCAGGGACACCTCCCACTGTCCAGGCTGCTCCAAGCCCCAGTGTCCAGCCTGGCCTTGGGCACTGCCAGGGATCCAGGGGCAGCCCCAGCTGCTCTGGGCAGCCTGTTTGTAATTACATTAATTTTCATAATTGCTATTCCAAAACTGGAGCTGAGGAAATTGCACTGAGCCCACCTGGAAGCGCCTTCCGGGACTCTTGGCTGAAGGAGGATGCAGGTGTTGGCACCCACCTTCCTTTCTAGCCTGCAGTGAGTCATTCCAGGCTTGTGTTTTTGTCTTTCATTTTCCCCAGATTTTGTTTGGGTTTGTTGTTGGTTTTAACTATCATCAACCCCTCAGTTGTATAACCCTTTTCCCAGTCTTTTTTGTTATTTTCTCCTTTGCTGCATTAAGATGCAATTATGTACTTCAGCTAATTGCCAGTTACTTAGTGTCAAAATGCATAATGTGTCTGAAATGTCCTCGCCTTCTCTCTGTCAGAATCCTGTGTAGAACAGGGAACAGATACGAGCTATTAGTCTTGTCAAGAATTTACCTGAAAAGGTTTTTTTTTCCCTTGATCCATCACATTTTTGGGCGCAGTGTTGTGATTGTAGGCATTTAAAATATATCAGCTTCCTATTACAAATTATTAGTTCTTGAGGGAGTTTTTGTGCAGGACTTATTTACTCAGAATTATAAATTCACATTTGGTTTGGCACGGACTTGGGGCTGATAAATCTGGAAACATTTTTACAGACTAATGTAACTGGACAGCAGCAAGTGCCAAAAAGCATTAGGAAAATGGAAATGTGCTTCAGAGCTGAATTTACCCTTTTAGAGACACTGAATGTATTTGAATATTTTATTTCAGAGATGTGTGAGGTAGTTGGGAAAAGGTTTAAATTTTAAAAATGGCATAATTAGTGGCAGAGCTAATAATGGCACACTTGGCTGAGGTGTGTTTGCTTCTAAAAAAGGAGCTTTTTCAGTTCACATTGGCAGACTGTCAGATTTTTATTTTAGAGCTCTTAAGTCACATCATTTTTGGCACATGAAAATTATTTTTAAAAGAAAATCAGAAAGATCCAGAGTCAGTATTCGGGTGAGGGAATGCTGGAGGAGTGGGCCTGGAGCAGTTTGACAGGGACTGTTGTGCCAGGAATACATCAGGAATAGTTTTGAGTTTAGCTGGAACTGTATCAGTGCCTCATTTAAATAAACCCTGTTTCATAACCCAGGTTACAGAAGGCACATTTAGGGCTGAGAGGGAAAAACAACTTAAATCTGTCCTTTCCATCATTTTTGGAAAGTGGCTCCTGTGCCAGCATCTCCTGGGGACAGTGACATTCCCCTGGACATGCCCAGCTGCCCCTTCGGACACTTCCTGGGATGGTTTGGGGTGGGCAGGGCTGGCCTTGCACAGGGGCTGCTTTGCAGAAGGACCAGAAACCCCTCTCCCAGTAAGGTTTGAAATGACCTGCAAGACCCAAACTGTCTGTGGGTTGGAGTTCAGCAACTTGTGGGACTTTGGGAAACAGAAGAATTCCCGTTTCTGGCAGTTTTCTTCCTTCAAGCTGTAAAATGTGAGTCTCAGAAAGGCAATGGGGCTTCACCAGGCAGGGTTTGTTGTGTTCTTGGACTCAGTTTCTCTGAAGAAGGAATAGTCCCTCAGAGAAAATCTGTTTAATTCTGTGGCTTGATAAAAAATTACAGGAAATCTTCAGAATCTGGCATTCCACAGCTTTCTGCCAGTTCATGAAAAGTTTAATGAGCAACCTCCCTTAAAACATCAACCAAATGAAAAGCACACAGGGAGTGATTGCGCCTCAAGCCTCCCTCCACTCAGCTGCTCAATATTTGCTAGTTTGGATGATGTTTGGCATGAGGAAACAATAATAATAAAATGTAGTTTTGCCTATAGCTCTGTGTTACAGGACCGTGGAAAGGGATTATTGCAAATGCAGCTAAGAGGAGCCAGGAGAGGGAACACTGAACACTCAGTCCTGCACTTGGTCTCCTCCCTGGGCTCCCTGTCCTGGGCCAGCAGTGCTGCTCCTGTCCCCTCTGGAGTTTCCTGGTCCCTCAGCACAGGGAGAAGCCATCCACTGGATGTGCCCAGTTCCTGGCCTGGGGGGACACTGGTGCAGCCCCTTCCTGCCTCTGGAGGCTTCGGGAGCTCTGGGACCTCCCTGAGAAGTGCTTGGCCACCTCACTGCAGGGCAGGGCCACCGTGGGCTCCTGCCCTGAACCCTCCCCTTTAATCCTCCCTTTGTCCAGTTGACTTCCCCTGGAGCCCACACCTGGGCCAGGCTTGGGAGGACTTCAGAGGATCCCTTCCCTCTCAGAGTATTCTGGGATTTTGGGACTCCTCGGTGGCCACTGGAATGAAGGGCAGCCAGGAAATAAATCACACACAAGTTCTTCCTTTTGTAGGATTTTGCAACCCCACAAAATCACGAAATGTTACTTAATGAGCCCAACACAGGCTCTTTGTCACGGCCAGGAGAGTAGGATTTAGTGGAAATAACCCAAAAATGGGAAACCCCAAGAGTCTGCTCCAGTTCTGGTGGCTGTCCCTGCTGGTCGCTGCTCTCCTTGTCTCACTCACTCCTCTCCCGGGCTTTGCCTGCCCCAGTGTGTGTGAGCAGCTTCTCTGGCTGCCTTTCCCCCACTCCACTCGAGCTCTCCTCTCCTCCACGGCTGATTTTCTCCTCCCAAGCTCCTTTTTTCCTCCTGTCTGCTTCACTTTCTCATTAAACTTGCCTTGGCTCTGTGCAGCCTGACCTGGTGTTTGGCTGCCGGGGTGCGTTTCGCTGGCTGCTTCGTCTGCTTCGAGTACAAAAATATTGATATTTACAGAGCTTGTTGTTAAAATCAATACTGAAGGAGCAGAGCGGAGCAGCTGCTGTGCGAGGAGCTGGTCCTGCCACAGGGAGAGGGCTCTGGGAAGCCGAGAGAGGAGGGAGCAAACCCTGGTTGTTGGTCTGAGAGCATGGTGCCAGCACGGTGCCAGCCCTGGGCTGGCTGGCACAGAGACACTCTGAGTGTGAGACCGACCCAGGGAAAGCTGAGAGGGCTGGGATTGCTCAGCCTGCAGAGGACAAGGCTCCCAGGGGATCCTGGCGCATCTTCCCAGTGCCTGAAGGGCCTCCAAGAGGGATGGAGAGGGACTCTGGGGCTTGGAGCAGCCTGGGCCAGCGGCAGTGCCCCTGCCCACGGCACTGGGTGGGCTCTGAGGTCCCTCCCAAGCCACACCACTCTGGATTTTATGATTCCACGCTCTGGGCTGTCCGGCCATTCCCACAGGAGACAGCAGTGCCTGGTGCTGATCCCGGCCGTGGGAGCTGCCACAAATGGGGTAACTCGTGGCAGAGACAGAGATTTTCCCAATGGATTTTAACAAAAGCCTCAGGACAGGAGCTGAGAATTACATGGGCAACAGTTCACCTATTTCTTAGCCACGTGGGAGGAGGTTAATTGCTGAGGAAACGTGCTTTTCCCCCCATTCATATCCTAGGATTTAAAGGGATAGGGAGAGCCTGGCCTCTGAGCAAATCCATAATAATTACCAGTACCACAATATATATATGAGATTCAACCTTCATCATTTGCTAAGTAAGTCCAGATTTCTCCATTTGAAGCTGCCTTAGGGAAGCTTGAACTAAGACAGTTTTTTTCTTAATTTTTCTGAAACACCATTGTTCAGGGATGGGCGCTTCCTGCTCATCCAAGTTACCTCATGAAAATGAGATGACGGTGCTCCAGCCACACTTCCCAGGCTGCATTATGCAAACATGATTTGTACAGAACCATTCCCTTAGGAACCAAGTCTTTAAAGCCTTTAAAGTCACAGAAACTTCCTCAGCTTTTGGCTTTTCCAGCCATGCCATCACCTGGTGGCTGGATCCTGTCACGGCAGGAGCCTCTCAGATTTGTCACTAATTCCCTTGATTAATCTCTACAAAATTTGTTTGCAACTGTAGAACACTTGCTGCAAATCCAAAGCACTTCAAGACCTGCTAAATATTCTCCAGGATGTGCCGCCCTGTTCCCTCGGGAGCCTCCCCGGCTGGGATTTGTCACTCCCAGAGCACCTTGGATGTGTAAATTCTGCCGAACTCCTCTCTCCCCGAGGGCTGCGTGGGGCTGGGGCAGGCTGGCTGAAAGCAGGAATTGTTATATGGTTAGCTGGGCTTCCAGAAGGGAATGGGGGCAGCAGGGCCTGGGAGCTGCAGGAATCTCCTGCTCCATCAGGGAATGCCAGGGAGGGACAGACAGGGGGATGAGCAGCACAAGGGTTCGTGTAAAGCTTGATAAGGATTAAGATAAAGGTTCTTGGTGGGCTCGTGTGGCACTTCTGGAGCAGAGAAATTGAATCTTACTTAGGAATTCTGAATGTCCTTTAAATTAAAGAAAAAATGTAGACAACAGTTAGGCACTATAAAATAGTGCATAGGTTTGAAAATGGCTTCTCTGATTTCTCTGTATTTTCTCCTTTCTGTCCTGTCCTATCCTGTGACATTTGTGAGATTTTATGCAGAGGAAAGTTTGGGATGTGCTGGTGCTCTCTGAGAATTTGGGGAATTGCAGTTTTAATTATTTGTCAAGGGCAGCCAGAATCTTAGAAATGTGTTATTTTATGTTTTATAGGTTGCAATCGAAATAAATAAATGGGGCTGAGAGCTCAAATGAGTGTCTGCACAGTGGGCAGCAGCACTTCAAATGCTTGGGAGCATTAGGAGGCTGGAATATATTCCAGCAGCATATTGAACAATGGGAATCTCATCTGGAGCCACGCAGCCAATTCTGTTTGCCTACCCTCAGCTCTAATTAAGATTGACAAGGTTATCCAGAGCAGGAGAATAAATATTACAGGAATTTGAGATGTGTTGACACATGACTAAAGAACTACACGAAATTAAATTTCTGGACAGGAAATATGAGCACAATTAAGACAAGACTACTTGAGAAAATGTAGGGAATATTCGTGAGGGGATTCTCGGGCTGTGAGCTCTTGAGCTGATTTTGTGCCATTTTCCCAGGATCCCAGACTGGTTTGGGTGGGGAGGGACCTTAAAGACCACCCAGTGCCACCCTTGCCCATGGCAGGGACACCTCCCACTGTCCCAGGCTGCTCCAAGCCCCAATGTCCAGCCTGGCCTTGGGCACTGCCAGGGATCCAGGGGCAGCCCCAGCTGCTCTGGGCACCCTGTGCCAGGGCCTGCCCACCCTCCCAGGGAACAATTCCTTCCCTGCCCTCTGGCACTGGGATCCATTCCCCCTTGTCCCTTGTGAACAGCCTCTCTCCATCTTTCCCGCAGCTCCTTCAGGTCCTGGAAGGCCACAGTTCTGTCCCCCTGAAGCTTCTCTTTTCCAATTGTTTTTGGCTGTTTTTGTTCAGAGGCCCCAGTGCAGCTCCCAGCAGTGGCAGTGCTGGAGCTGGTGTCAGCTGGGACGGGAGAGCAGAGGGATGAGTGCTGTCAATGGGCCGGGGAAGGGCTGGAATCTTTATCAGTTGCACGTTTTGCTCAGAGATAACGTGGTATGAAATGGCTTTGGTACAGCTGCAGTGTGTGCAGCTGGCTGGGCAGCTTTGGGCAGTGCTGTGTGTGTGTGACACCGTGTCCCAGTGCCACTGTCCATCCCCCTGGCGCTGCAGCCAGGCCCTGATGGATCCTGCTGGGATAAGCTGCTCTCCAGGTGCCACAGTTCCACCCTCTGCCCGTCCTGGCGCTCCCTCAGCAGAGCAATGTGTTTATTATCAACCATGATTTCCTGCATCCACCCCCTCCATGGCCATGCTGGGGTCCCCAGCCCTCCCCAGGTGCTCCCAGGAGCTCGCAGGTGTTCCCAAGAGCTCCCAGACGGGATGGCCCTGCCCAGAACTCACCAGAGGGATGGAGAAATGTTCTCCCCACGGAACCCCATCTTCCCTTTCCCCCCGTGCTCCTGCTGGTCCCTCCAGCCCATCTGCTGCGGTTTTTCCGTGCTCAGAGCCAGCACCACGGACTGAATCCCTCAACCCCCCCTTTCCCCGAGCTCCCTCCCTGTGCTATTTTAGGATCCGTGTTCAGCTGGCTCTGGCACTGGGCAGGAGATCCTGCACTGAGTGCTTGGGTCGCTTCCCTGCAGTGTCCATTATGGATAATGTGCAGTCAGGCATCTGTGGTGCTGTGGGCAGCCAGATCCCCGTCATCCTGCGGTGCTGGAGAGCCACCAATACCCCAACAGAGCCTCCATCAGCAATACCCAAACCATTCCGTCCAGTTCTCCCTGCACACCAACCCGGGGCTGCAGGGGTTATGTGAGCTGAGGGTGAGCACCAGGGAAAAGTTGGGCTTTATTTTTTACAGTGGTCTGGGAATGTGTCATTTATGCCATTGTGTACATAAATCAGTGTGCTCTATGAACAAACCAAAAATGGCCAAATGCTCTTGCCTTTAAAAACGATGAGGGTCTGATTCTCTGCTCTCTCGACAAGGGATGCTGTCCCTTGCGGGCTCTGTGCAGGGCAGGAGCTGGACTGGGTGATCCCTGTGGGTCTCTTCCCACTCAGGGTATTCCCTGATTCTGTGACTCTCATCTCTGAAATGCAGAATATGGATACAGCTAAAGATTTTGTATGTGGTACACACAAATGGGTTTGGTCCATTTTCTTGGTATTTCCTTATCCTGTTAGGCCCAAACCATTCCTCATTCTGGATTTGGCTGCCTGGACTGTCAGTCCCATGGGAGTTTGAAGATAATTGTGGCAGCTTTGAAGTTTGCAGCTTAGACAGAGGCGGCAAAGGGGGAGCTTGGAGCTCAGCACAGGCAAATCCCCCCTGTTTGGGAAAAGAAGGCTGATTTTCCCAGGGAATGGTGCAGTGCTGTGCCCAGTACAGCCCTGTCCTGGGTTAAGTCTCCTTTGGGACACCCCACGATGCTGGGGCAGGGACAGAGACCTCTTCCCTCTCACTGCCCTGATCACTCACTCCTGCTAAGCCAGGAAATTCCCTCCTGAGCTATAAATCAGAGTAAATGGTGGATGTTTGTCTCATTGTGTGGAAAAGAAAGCTGTATTTAAAAATTGTGTGCTGAAGATGGATTCTAAGACAGAGACAAGAATGGCAGGTGTGTCCTTCTGGGAGTGCTTTTCTCCTGGAGCTCAGACACTGCTTGGGAGAAGAAGGTGATTAATCCTGGCTGTACGTGGCTCTCATGGATTGATAACCGCCGTGTGATTCTGGCTGTTCATGGGGCAGCTCAAATGTTTGGGGGTTTTCAATACTGAAAGATACAGAGCAAAAGTCTTCAGCCATCACAGGTCAGCTCCTGGACTGACCACATTCCACCTGCTCTTGGAGGAGTTGCTTAAAGCCAGCTGGATTCCCAGTGCTCTCAGCAGCGGCTCTGATGCCAGGGCGTGGGGAGCTGTGGCACTGCCTTCAGGATGCCTCTGTTTTCCTTGGAGTTTTTTATTCCATGGTTAGAGGAGGGTCTTTGACACTTATTTCTACAGAAAAGTGAAACATCAGGACTGGCACAGGGTGCCCAGAGCAGCTGGGGCTGCCCCTGGATCTCTGGCAGTGTCCCAGGCCAGGCTGGACATTGGGGCTGGGAGCAGCCTGGGACAGTGGGAGGGGTCCCTGCCATGGCAGGGGTGGGATGGGATGAGCTGTAAGGTTCTTTCCAACCCAAACCATTCCAGGATTCTGTGATAATTGCTTATAAAAGGATAAAATCCCTGTTCCTATTCTGTCACTGTTGTTCCCAGGGACAGTGAGAATCACGACACAAATTCAGGTCTAGGATGAACAGGATTATTTAATTAATTATCACCTCGTTTATATAACTTGGTTTGCAACAGAGAAATTACATTATTGGGTGCTTGACCATACACCTCCCAGAGTGATTGGCTGAATGCTACAATGCCTATTTCAAAATATTTTCTTTAGTGAACCAACCAAGACTGTGCAGGTGCGAGATTGAGAGTTATTTACAGAACCATCTTTCGCTGTTTCTCAGCTAAAGCATGAGAAGGGAGAACTTCACAAAATGCTTCAGCAGCTGGAAAATTCCTCTGCCCCTGCTTTTTAGCCTCTACACTACTCAGTACAAAAGCCAAATCCTGGGCTGATTCGAGGCTGGCAGGGCACGGGGTGTGATGTGGGAAGAAGGTTGGTGCCTCTCCCATGTCGAAGGACACCGTTCCTCGATGGCTCCATCCCGGAGTGATCCTGTCTCATCCCCCGGCTGCTGCCTCCATGAAACCAGCACAAAGAAGGAAACTCAGGAATCTAAAAATGGCTCGGAGCAGGCAGGGAGCAGCTGGAACATCGCTAAGCTCCTGGCAAGAGCATTTAGAGCATTTGTCTGGGAGGGAGCGGGAAAGGCGGATTAGCAATCCCGGGAATGGAGTTGGCTTTAATGAAGTCACTCTTTGCAAATGTCGCCGTGAGGTTCCACCTGTGGTTTCAGTTATTTCTGCTCCAACACGGTCAGGTCTGGGGGCGGTTTGTTTGATTTTTCCTCTCTCCCAGCACTGTGAGTTCAGCTTCCCTCAGGGAGTCAGTGGAATTCTTTCCAGTTGCATTTACTCCAGGAACAGGAGCTGGTTGTGCTCTGCAGGGCTGGGACCCCCAGCACTGAGCAAACCCTGCTGCTGGGGCTGTAGGTGCAGCCCAGCTCTGCCTGCTGACCCATGGCCGGCCCAGGGAACTGGGAAAGGGAGCAGATTTTCCCATTAATTTAAATAAACACTGATAAATAGCTGTGGCTGTACGTGTGGGATGAATAATTAAGTGAGAGGATGTTGCTGTGCAGTTCTTTTCAGAGCAATATTCCTGTTTCTCCTCTGGGATGTTCCAGCCTGCCAGGAACAGGGCAGGCTGAGGGCTTGGAGTACAGAAGGGACAGAACAGGTTGAGGGGAGGGGGTTGGAGGACAGGAGGAATGGGGATTAAGGGACAGCAGGGACAGAGGGTAGAGGACAGCAGGGACAGGGGTTGGAGGACAGCAGGAATGGGGACCAGAGGACAGCAGGAATGGGGACCAGAGGACAGCAGGAATGGGGAGCAGAGGACAGCAGGGACAGGGAGCAGAGGGCAGCAGGGATGGGGAGCAGAGGACAGCAGGGACAGGGAGCAGAAGACAGCAGGGACAGGGAGCAGAAGACAGCAGGGACAGGGAGCAGAGCACAGCAGGAGTGGGGAGCAGGGGACAGCAGGGACAGGGAGCAGAGGGCAGCAGGGATGGGGAGCAGAGGACAGCAGGGACAGGGACCAGCGCACAGCAGGAGTGGGGAGCAGGGGACAGCAGGGATGGGGAGCAGAGGGCAGCAGGGATGGGGAGCAGAGGACAGCAGGAATGGGGAGCAGAGGACAGCAGGGACAGGGAGCAGAGGGCAGCAGGCTTTGCACACACAAAATCCCGAGTGCCTCCTCTCCTCTCCTCTCCTCTCCTCTCCCGTGCCGTCCCGTGCCGTGCCGTGCCGTGCCGTGCCGTGCCGTGCCGTGCCGTGCC
>NW_024581108.1:25592021-25644098 GCF_017639235.1 Corvus kubaryi | reverse complement strand
CGTGCCGTGCCGTGCCGTGCCGTGCCGTGCCGTGCCGTGCCGTGCCGCCTGCCCTGCTTTTGCCGGCCGCTCGCTCGCTCGCTGTCGGAGCGCTCAGCACGGCGTGGGGCTGCTGAGCTGCTCGGGCTGCGGGGCTGCGGGGCGCTAATTCCTGCCGGGATTTCCTCGGGAAGGCAGGGAGTGGTGCTGGTGCTGGGGAAGGCAGCACACACAGCCCTCAGCGCCATCTCCCAGGATAATGTAATCCTGTTAATGTTTGGGCTTGGCTGGAGCTGAATTCAGCCTTCATTTCAAGGCCTTTCTGGGCAGGCTGAGTGTCACCCGTGTTTGGATATAATGATTTTACAGTGATGGATGTACAGCGCACGATCATTTTATACCCACCGGGGTTTATAAAGCAGCGATCTCATCCCACTGGGATGTGGGATCAGGTTGTCCTGTCTGGGATCACCCTGGACCGGAGTGCAGGGGGGAGAGCAGGAGGTGCAGTTATCGAGCCGGTCATTCCCATCATTGACTGTGGGTTTTTCCTGTGCAATCCCAGCGCCTCCCAACGCCAGGGACTGCAAATGCTCACCTGGGAGGGGCCGGCTCTCGTCTCACATGGGCGGAATAAATGCCCAGTGGATTATAAATGCTTTTAATAGTGCTCATTTAGGGATTGTTTATTAAGGAAATGTCTGCTCGTCCGTTCTCTGGCCAACAATTATTTGCTTGTCAAACCTGCATAATTAAACCTCATTACTGCCACAGGGTGCCCAGAGAAGCTGTGGCTACCCCTGGATCCCTGGAAATGTCCGAGGCCAGTTTGGATGGGGCTTGGAGCAGCCTGGGATAGTGGAAGGTGTCCCTGCCCGTGGGAATGGGATGAGCTTTAAGGTCCTTCTGAACCCAAACTATTCCACGAGTTAACCTAAAATCTTACAGAGAGAAGTTTGCAGATTTTTTATGTAAATACGAATTTTCATGTGAGTTGTGTGTTTTCCAGTGTGATTCCAGTGCATTGTTCCCACCTGTTAACATGCTCGGCATCTTACCACAACTCAACACAGAGGTTATCAATAATCGATAATCAATACAGTGTATAAAAATCTGTTCCGATGGGAAATGGTTACATTTCAAAAGATTAAAGCCAGCTGGATTCCCAGTGCTCTCAGCAGCAGCTCTGCTGCCAGGGCGTGGGGAGCTGTGGCACTGCCTCCAGGATGCCTCTGTTTTCCTTGGAGTTTTTTATTCCGTGGTTAGAGGAGGGTCTTTGACACTTATTCCTACAGAAAAGTGAAACATCAGGACTGGCACAGAGTGCCCAGAGAAGCTGGGCATTCCCATTCCCATACCTTCCCATTTCTTCTATGAAGAAATGAACAGCCAATGTAATTTGAACATGGACATGGAGACTGGGTATGTTTTCTTCAGAGGGAAAGCGCAAAGAGAAAAGAAAAAGAGAATTCCCACTGGTTGTTGCTATTAAAGAGCTGTTTATAGGTGAAGTGCTGAAGGAAACGGCTCCAGAGCAGCCCCCGGTGCACACGGGTTATGCAAATGTTGTCAGTGCCTGAGAGCAGTGCAGGAAAGGGAATCGCCTGGGAAGGGACTCCAGGGGCACGAATGGGCTTCCCAGGAGTTACAAGAACAATTACACACAGGCAGGCAGAGGAAGTTTGTTAGGGTAGTCAGTGAGGGATTTTTGGGTAATCGGCGAGTGATTGTTGGGCACTCAGTGAGGGATTGTTTAGGTGCTCAGTGTTTGTTTAGGTGCTCAGTGATTGTTCCATGTTTGGGTGTTCAATGATTGTTTGGGTGTTCAATGGTTGTTTGGGTGTTCAATGTTTGGGTGTTCAATGTGTGTTTGGGTGCTCAGTGTTTGGGTGCTCAGTGATTGTTTGGGTGCTCAGTGTTTGGGTGCTCAGTGGTTGTTTGTGGTGGTCAGTCAGGACAGTTTGTTTGGAAAGACAGTTGGTGAAAAGTTTGGTAGTCCGGGAATGTTTCTTTGGGCAGGCAATCAGTGTTGGGGTTGTCAGTCCAGAATGTTGCTTGGGAGGGTTGTTCCTCCTTCCTCTGAGTGCACCATCCCCTGAGTGTCCCAAACCCCCTGTGCTGAGAATTGCCATTTGTCCCACCCACCAACGGGTGTATTTCATTTCAGAGGGGACTGAAGCTCCCCATTTGGATCCCTTTTCCACAAAAGGCTGGACCAGGCGACTCTCGAGGTTGCTCCCAGCGTGGGCTGTTCTGGGGTTTATGAACTGGCTTCCAGCAGCCCGATGTGAAGGGCTCAGGGCAGGGCTGGGACACAGCTGCACCGCCAGCCCCGGGCCCTGGCCCTGCACGCTGGGCAGTGAGAGCTCGGCTGATTTTCACCCTCCTGTGGGCACTGTTCTTGCAGATCTGGGGTGAAATCCTGGCCTTGCCCAAGTGTTTCCTGGGCTGTGCTCTTTTATCCCGAAGTACAGCTCCTTTTCTTGCTGCACCAGGTGGTGTGAGGAGCAGTGATGGCAGGGGAAGGACAGTGCCAGCCCCCGGGATCCCTCCCCAGTGCTGCACTGCTGGGGTGGTCCAGAGGGGCTCCTTCCCGCCAGGATCTGCCCCCAGGGAGCTGTTCCACAGTGTTATTAATAATGCATTAGTCTGGAGCAAGCAGCTGGGAGGTTCATCCAAAAATCTGACTGTTGCTGGCAAATGCAGCCCGAGCCATCTGTGCCAAGTCCCTGTATTTACATCATCCATCCACAACCAGTTCCTCCTCTTGTAAATCAAGAGATCATTGTGATTCTCCTGAAAGATTCATTGTAGTGAAAGACTGCAGCACAATTAAATTTACCTTCTTTTATTATTTATCACTAATATTCCAACCAGTGGTATATCAACAAAGTAAATGTTCCGGGAGATAAGCCCAGATGAAATCATGGATGAGCCCTGGTAGAAGGGGGAGACAAATCGAGTCATTTAGTCATTAGTTTGGGCAGGGAATTCTATTTCAGCAGAGCCTTTGGTATTCTGAAATTTTGTTTTCATTCCCCCGGGGGTTGGAGATTGCTCCTGAAATATTCTGACAGAAATGGAATTGTAGGAACGGCAGTGTGTGCCAGCAGCACTATGTGACATAGATTGTTATCTAGTGACCTGCTGGGGGACACTTCTGTGGAACCTGCTCTGCCTGCCAGAGAGCAAAGATCTGCCATAGCTCATCCTGGCTTTGGAGCAGGAACCGACTCTGCTCTGAGGTGATGTCAGAGACTTCGGGGAGACAGGAGCTGCTCCTGATCTGCCTTGTGGCTGATTTTCATCTGCTGGAGAGGCAGCAGAGTGGTCCCACAGCTCACACTGCTGGGGGAGAAAGTGCCACAGAGAGAGGTGGGGTTTGTCAAACACCAAACGCCTCACACAGCTCCAGAATCTTTTCATTTGGCTGCTTCTGCTCCTGTGCATCCTTGGAGAGTGGTGACAAAGCGGTGCGTGGGTCCAGTGGATGGAAGTGTTTGGGGGGGATTTGGACTCCTTTGGTTTGTTTTCAGCCAGGTTTGGGTGTTTCTGCACCAGAAGCTGCAGGCTGGGAGCGGAGCTGCTTGGTCAGATGTGTGGTACCTCTGGGGCTGGTTATTTATTTATAAACGTGCTGTCTCTGCTATAAAAAGCTTTGCAATGGCCAATAATAAATGCATTCATCACCACATCTGCTGTAATCACTGCAGCTCCTGAGCTGCTATTTGGCTCTCATTAGCTGCAACTCCCATTCACCTATAATTTCGGAGAACACACAATTATGTGTTATCACTCCTTCAAGTGATTACTACACTGGATGTTTTTAAGATAATGGCATGGAACACGCCGTGATGAATTACACCTCTCCAGGTAGTTTTGCTTCTGTCATTAACTCTATTATTTTACTTAAACCAGCCTGGAGGAGCTGTGGGGCAGGGTTGGCATCACCAGCTCCAGGAAGGGTCCCAGGTCAAGGCTGATCCGATAAAGGATGTGGCACAGCACACAATTATCTCCCTCCTGTGTGTCCTCCCCACTCACACTGGACATATTATTATGAGGAGATTGTAAAACCCAACCGGTTTGCATCTGGAAATGTCTTTTTTTCATTAAGCTTTGATAGCGATAAAAGCCTTTTCAGGGACAACATGGGAAAGAACATGAATATTGAGAAATCCCTGGAGCCTGGGTAGCAGCAGCCTGGGAAAGAAGAGGTGAAGGTACCCCAGCTCTGCTGAGGAGCAGGAGCAGCCACACCTCTGCCTGCAGCTTCTCCTCCCTCTGTTTCCCCCTGCGCTGGCACTGCTGAGACCCCACCTCAAATCCTGTGTCTGGTTCTGGGTCCCTCAGGATGAGATCCTGAGGGGCTGGAGCGTGTCCAGGGCAGGGAATGGAGCTGGGAAGGAGCTGGAGCCCCAGGAGAATTCCTGAGGGAGCTGGAAAGGGGCTGGAGAATTCCTGAGGGAGCTGGGAAGGGGCTCAGGCTGGAGCAAAGGAGGCTCAGGGGGGACCTTGTGGCTCTGCACAAGTCCCTGACAGGAGGGGGCAGCCGGGGGGGTCGGGCTCTGCTGGCAGGGAACAGGGACAGGAGGAGAGGGAACGGCCTCAGGCTGGGCCAGGGCAGGCTCAGGGTGGACAGCAGCAGGAATTTCTGCATGGAAAGGGTGCTCAGGCCTTGGCAGGGGCTGCCCAGGGAGGTTTGGAGTGCCCATCCCTGGAGGTGTCCAAGGAAGGGCTGGACATGGCCCGTCACCATTTCTCCCTCAGCCTAGAGCAGCTTTGCTGTCACTTCCCCTGTGCTGTCCCTGCTCGCCCCTGTTCAATCTTCTGAACCACCAGAGCAGAGGTGCAGAGTGCAGGAAGAACAGGTTTATAGAGTTTATAGTTTCTCCTGAGCCCATCTGAGCCGTGTCAGTTGGGGCATTTCTCAGGGTTTGGTGCACCCTGGGCATCCAGCCCCCATTACCCCAGCCAGGGCAGGGCTCTGTCACAGCCTCCCCCTGCCACCCCTCAGGTTTTGTCAGAGCCACAGGCTGGGGAGGAGACCTTGATTTCCTCTGAGAATTAAAAATAAGGACCAATGTAAGTGTTTCAAAACCAAAATGAAGGCGCTTAATGACTGTTCTATTCCAGCTGGATATTTCTAGGTGCTAAGAGCCCTCAGTGACGTGCTGGGATATTGGAAATTCGGGAAGTAACAGGAAATGTTTTCTCCTTCTCCAGGCACGGCCCTTTGCCTCGCCGTGGTCTCAGAGCTTGTGGTGCTTTTTATTCCATTGATTTGTGTTTCAGTGTTGTGTGGTAAAAAAATCAGGGGAAAATTGGCAGCTGGGTTGGATTCCACCATCAGCAGAAGCCTCTGACTTTGGTAGTCCTATAAAATAAACACAATCAGCTCCCAAATTTTCCAAGACCCCTTCCCCACAGGAAAAGTGCAAAACCATGAAGACAAAGCCATGTGATGAATTGTTTCCTTACTTTTCTGCATTGGTAATGCCTTCTTCATGATTTCTGAAAGTCAGTGTTTCTCTATCATAAATCTCCAGGAATTAATAAATATCAAATGCAGCAGCCAGACCCTTTTTAATATTTCAAATAATGTGATGAATTTAGGAGTTACTCTCTGAAGCTGAAACCAAGGTTCTCACACCAACAATGCTGTGGGGTATTGTTTCTAAGCCTTCAAAGAGAAAATATTATGGGCTCCCATGAAGGAAGTGATTAATGACTATAAATTCTGGGCTTTACACTGCAGTGTTTTGTCCATTTCTCTATGAAAATATGTCGGGGGGGGGATTTTTTGTGTAATTAAAACCAACAAATGAATTTATTGCAGCTGTGGCAGCAGCAGTTTCTCTGTCCTTGCCATGGGAAAAATCCATTTCTTGGTAGCAGGAGGGAAACACCCACTAAGGGCATGGCTGGGGGTTGTGTCCCAGGAAACCCCTGGGAATGTGGAAACCCCTGGGAAAATGGGCTTTCTCCTGGCTTGGATGGACTGGCAGGTGCTGAGGGTGGAACCCATAGAGATCAAAGGTCACAAGGCATCAGCTGTAGGGAAAATTACATTTCAAATCTTGTAGAGGAACAAACACTTTTCCTCTTAATTACTAATATTCGACTGATTTTCCATTTAGAGTGTTTCAGATTTAGGGATTAATCCCTGGTTATCTGCAGAGAGATTTCCTGGAGTATCTCAAGGCAGATGGGATTATAAAATCCAGCAGCTGGAGATGCCCAGTGCACAAAGTCCCTCCTGTCCCTGTCCTGGTTTCCCTCTCGGCTGTGTCCCGTGTCCCACCACAGGCACCCGGCAGCTGCAGCTGGAATCTGAGGAGTTCCCGTGGCCAATAAACAATCCATCAGTTCTCTGGAGCAATGGAGGAGCTGCAGGAGCAGGGAGCGAGGTTAATGATGCTAATTACTCAGAACACTCTGGTAGCACAGCACCCCTTCTGTTCCAGGCAGTTTGCCAGGTGAAAACCTCATCCCGCTACCTGCTCCTTGTGCAGAAGTCCATGGATCAGCAAATACTGATAGAATTATGCTGGGGGCAGATACTGGGGTGGGCACGGGGGTGGTGGGACAGCAGGACACCAAGGGTCGGTTCAGGGCACCAAAGAGAGCCCGGGGTGTTTGCAGGACCTGCAGGAAACGCAAAGTTCGCTGCCAGCTGGGGGCTGTGCAGGGGGACAGGACTGAAATCCACGTGGGATCCATGGGAGCCACCTCTCCTTTATCCGCGCTGCGCGGTGCCACCCGGGCAGGCAGGATTCCCGAGGGTTCGGCGTTTCTGGGAGCGGCAGGGGCCGGGAAGGTGCGTTCGCTGCCCGTCCCAGGCAGGCGCTGCCCCCGGCCCCGGGCAGAGAGCCCCGGGCTGGCGCACACGGGCGGCTGCAGACACCGCAGCATTTGTGGTCTGCTTCGGCTGCTGGCAGACAGAGTTTCGGGGTTCTGCTTTAAACCCTGTTTCAGAACACCGGCTCATCTCCCGTTTTTACATAATTCCCGTTGTCCAGCCCTTCCAGGAGCCGCCTGCGTGGCTCTGGGGCTTCTGTCCCGCTCCGGACGGAGCGCTCTCCCTCTGCAGGAAACCGTGACATTTGCATCTTTCCCTGATACACGGCGTTACTTCCTGCGGAGGAAGAAGCTGCTTTCCTAAGGCTGAGATTTTTAAACCCTATTAAATCTTCTTAGTCCCCAGTCTTCCTTCCTGGAGCAATTCCTCTGCCCTGCTCCGTGCTCGCTGCCCTCAGGGATCATTCTGTGCCAGTCCCTCCCCAGTGACCTCCCGGTCTGGGTGTTCACCCTTCTGGCCCTGGCAGGGGCAGCGCATCCTAAATTCGCCGAGGGAAGGTGAAATTGGGGCAGCAGCACCTTTGCACTGTGGGCATTTGGGGCCGGGGAGTGGCTGTGGGGGCAGCCGGAGCTGGGCCAGCGCCGCTCCCCGAGGGACTGAGCCCTGCTGGGAATGAAATCCAGACCTGGGAGGATAACGAGCAGCTGTGCAGGTTTCTGTGCAGAATTCCAGGCTTTGAGCTACAGCAGATGTGGGAAAGTGAATTCTGAACACAAAAGCAAAAGGATCAATAAAGTAAATGGCTTTAAGCTGAAGGAAGGCAGGGTTAGAGTGGAGATGAGGGACAAATCCCTCCCTGGGAGGGTGGGCAGGCCCTGGCACAGGGTGCCCAGAGCAGCTGTGGTTGCCCCTGGATCCCTGGCAGTGCCCAAGGCCAGGCTGGACATTGGGGCTGGGAGCAGCCTGGGACAGTGGGAGGTGTCCCTGCCATGGCAGGGGTGGCGCTGGGTGGGCTTTGAGGTCCCTCCCAACCCAAACCATTCCAGGATTCTGGGATTTTTCTCCTTTCAGTGCCCAAATGCCTTCCAGCAGTAGCCCCAGGGAGGGGTCCCTGTGGGTGCAGCAAAGTCCCACACCTGGGACTTATGGAGACGGGAAGGCTCCAGGTGCGTTCCCAGGCAATGTCCTTCAGGGCAGCCAGGTGGGATCCAAGCCCCGGGAGCACCATGGAGGCTCGTGGAGCAGAGCCCCTGTGCAGTTTTAATTAAGCAACTGGAAGAACTGTTTTTCACAAAGATTAATGGGTCTCTGATTTAATTATGGGGGAATAATAGACTAGAGAGCTGGGAAAGTGGGAGGCATTAAAAAAGGAGGATTAAAAACTTGAGGGAAGCTGGGTGAGACTATATTTTTCTGTACTTACAAATTACAGAAGATCATCCCCATTAATAATGATTGGAAAAGTAATAAAGTGCCCTCAGCCATGTATGACAGTTAACATTAAAATCTATTTTTTATGCTTGTTGTGTAGGGAATTTCTGATTACAATAATCAGTTAAAAAAGAAATTGTGCTTTTTTCCAATCTTTCAAATTTAAATATAGAAGAACTTTCTTCTGAGTTCAGCTATGGTTTCATCAATAGTTTTCCAAGCCATGCAAAGGTAAAAAGAGCAAAAGTCACTTTTATTTAATGACTGTTATGCTTCCTTTAGCTGTGCTGTGGTGTTGTTATTAATTGCTAAAAATAATTGGCTCTATGCATAGATTTAAAAAATTACATTGCACGAAATGCTGCTGCGATGTGCAGGGAGTTTAATATAAATGGGATTTAGGGGAAGAGAGGGAAGGGAAAAGCAAGAGAAGGCCACTGATATTTGCAGTTTTTACTGTTGGTCATCCTTTCAGTGAATGATTTCCCGGACATTGCTGTAGGAAAGGCATCACTGTTGTTTGTCAAAGGCCATCGTGCTCTGCTGGGATCCCTGCCATGCCCTGGGGCAGGAGAGGCACAGGCTCAGCGCTGGTCCCTCAGCCCCACGGGTGCTGGCTGGAGCAGGGATGGCTCTGGGTCACTGTTCCCGGCTCTGGGTCACTGTTCCCGGCTCTGGGTCCTTGTTCTGGACTCTGGATCCTTGTCCCCGGTTCTGGTGGCACTGCCAGCCACAGCAGGCCAGGAGGAGTTGGGCTCTTGGCCCAAGGCTCAGCCTCCTCCTGGGCGTTGCAGGGGAAGCTCCCAGCTCCTCGTGCCTTCTCAGGAAATCCAGACTTCCCTGCTCACGTCTCAGGCTGGCTCAGAGCTTGTGTTGGAGCTTCCAGAGGGCTTTGGGAGATTTCATGGGCAAATCGTCCCAGAGCCAGCCCAAATTTTGGAACACATTTGGCTCAGCTCCCCTGCTGCAGCCTTAAGAAATATCCTTAGTGGGAAGGGACTCACAGGGATCACTGATCCTGCCCTGCCCAGACCCCCCAAAATCCCACCCTGGGCATCCCTGGCAGCGCTGCCCAAATGCTCCTGGAGCTCTGGCAGCCTCGGGGCCGTGCCCATTCCCTGGGGAGCCTGGGCAGTGCCCGGCACCCTCTGGGGAAGAGCCTTTCCCTGCTCTCCAGCCTGACCCTCCCTGGCCCAGCTCCAGCTGTTCCTGTGGTGCAGTAAAGCCATGCAGAGTTCTCCGTCCTCATCAGCAGCCTCAGAAGTGACGTTAACCCCTGTTCCCAGTCCCAGTGGAGCTGTGCACCCAGGGATGGCCCCATGAGCAATGCAGGGGGACAGCAGAGCCTGGGCACGAGGGGCTGGCACGGCACAGAGTCCTGGGCACTGCTCACATCCCGTGGGATTGTTGGTGGTTTTATTGATCCCAGTGTTATTCTTGGCAGATGTTCATGCCCGTGAAGTTGGTTGGTTTTGGCACACAGTCCGTACGTGGAAGGGCTGCTCTTCCTTAGGAAACTGTAAATGTATGGGGGGAAAGGCCAAGCCTTCCTTTAAACAGTAAAAAACCCTGGTTTTTCCTTATTTCTGTTCCCGCACAAAAATGCAGCACAGCCTCTGATGGGCAGAGGCTCAGTGGGGGAAAGTGTGCTCTGAGTGTCCAGGAGAGTTTCAGGCAATAGCTGTGACTTCAGAACTGAGGAGTCAATTGCAAACAGAAAGGGATTAAATTTGTTAGATTAGAAAACATTTCTGAGATGAGTCATTTGATTGCTGCTTCCATGGGGTAAATATGCACTTTATCCATCACATCCCACGTGGGCAGTGGGAAAATACAGGATATTGGCTGCTGCTGGATCTGAAAACCACCCTGGGCAACGGGCTCCAGGCAAGCTGTGCAGCAGTTCCAGAGCAGTTCTCTCCCACAGGGCTGGGGTGAGGGGGAGAGGGGAGAGCTTTGGGTGGTGAAGGAGCTTGTCTGGGGGGCATCCCAGGATGGGGGAGTTGGGAGGGACCTCAAAGCCCATCCCATCCCAGCCCTCTCATCCTGGAGGTATTTTCCAACCTCAATGATTCTGTGAATTTTTTTTAAGGAAAGCTGATTTTTTTCTGGCAAGCCACACAGGGAGCAGGGAGTTGGTGAGGTGGTGCTGGGTTTGTGTGCTGGGAGAGGAGGAGGAGGAGGCTGGTTTTTCTCTTGTGGGAAGAATTCACAGTGCTAACACTTCCTTGCAAGGCTTGGATGTGTGAGTGTGAATAACCAGTGTGAGAGTTAAATCAATTAACTGGTAAATGCTCACTGGAACTACAGGCTACCTGCAAAACTGCCGATTTGTACTTCATGGAATCCCAGACCGGTTTGGGTTGGGAGGGACCTTAAATCTCATCTCGTTCCACCCAAGCCACAGGCAGGGACAGCTCCCTCAGCCCAGGCTGCTCAGGTTTCCTGTAATGGACTGGATCCAGCTGCTGCAGAAATACAGTGGCAAAGAAACACGTGGTAGAACAACCTCTGTGAATCGGAGCCTTCTCTGCCTCTCCCACCCTGCTGTTCATTAGAATCAAGTTCAAAACCTTCACAGGACTTTGAAAGCGGCTCCTTGCCTTCCCTGGGTGGGACCAGACCCATCAGAACTCCTCCTGCAGGGATCCCAACCTCAAAGTGCCACTTCCCGGTGACATCCCAATTCTCTGCTCTATAAATGGTGATTTTTTATCCCACGTTGCAGCTTCTCTCGAACCCTTTCAGATTTAATGCTGAGATCATTAATTAAATGAATGGTTATTCTCATGCTTTGTTTCTGAACCATTTCAGCCTGATGTTTCCAGTTTCTTATTCCTGAATGGAATGTCATTTTCCCCTTAAACAATACTGCCAGATGCTTAAGCCACCAAATCACCATTTTCTCCCTCCAGTTTCTATGGTTGTGCTATTTTAATGTTTCATCAAAGGGATGAGCTCTATTGCATTCTCTTCTTCTCTTGAATTTCCTTCATGTAGAAAGCTCTTTATCAAATAAAAACGTCCCATTAGTCTGTTGCACTTTGTATTATCTTCCTTATTACCTTCTTTCAGCTTTTAAAGTTGTTTCAAAGCCTTAAATTCCAAGGTGGGCATGGGGGTGAGTCTAAAATTTGCCTAATTTGTTCTCCACATTTCCTGAAAAGTAGTTAATTTATGGAGAGAAATGCAGATTTCCCAGTGCCACAGCATCCCTTCCCGATGGCTCCTGGATTTGCAGTTTCCTGCTCTCAAACCTGAATCCATCGAGGTTTTTCCCTGCCCATTATTCCATGGGCTGCTCTGCCTTTTCCCACATGCTGGATGTGGAAAACTGGAGCACAGTGGTGTTGAGCCAGGGTTAAACATCCTCCACCCCCTCAGACAGGCTCAGGCTCCCCCATCAGCTGGTGGATAAAGCTGCTCCTGCCTGTTCTCCCTGTCCTGGGATCCCCACACTCCCAGCCCCCAAGAGGAGCTCCCTTGTCCCTCTTGGACACCCTGGGATGGGATGGGATGGGATGGGCTTTAAGATCCCTTCCCACCCAAACCATTGGAAGATTCTGGGGTTCTGTGAACCCTCTGAAAAAAAAAAATTGGTTTGGATTCTCTGATGCCTGGACAGTTTTTCCTGGGAAATGTCTCTTGGTTCCTGACCTCAGCAGCAGAAGGTGGTTGTGCCTCAGGAACAGGGCAGGAGCTCTCCATGGAGCACACGTGGCTGCTGATCCTCAGGGCTGAGGCTGCAGGAGAAAGTCAGGAATAACTGAGGCTTTCCTCCTACTGCTCCACTACACTCTCCCAGCAGGAAAACCAGGCAGGAAGATAGAGCAGACAGATATATCTGTGTTTATTGTGTTTGTAAGCTGGGCTTTGGGGTTTAGGATAATTCCGAATTAACAAATAATGCCTGGTGTGAGTTCAGCTCTGGTAAATCACAGCTGTGTTCAGTCTGAAGATCAACAGCAGTGAGTGCTACATCCCCCTCCTCACGGTTTCCCTTTTCCCCAGGTGTTACTTGGAAGATGGAGCTTCCAAAGGGGCCTGGCTGAACCGCTCGAGCATCATCTTCGCGGGCAGTGACAAGTGGTCAGTGGACCCGCGGGTGTCCATCGCCACGGCCAACAGGAGGGAGTACAGCCTGCAGATCCAGGACGTGGACGTGACGGACGACGGGCCCTACACCTGCTCTGTGCAGACCCAGCACACCCCCAGGACCATGCAGGTGCACCTCACTGTGCAAGGTACGGGCTGGGACAGAGCCATGGGGATGGGCAGGGAAGAGTCTGGGTTATGGATGGGAAACTTAAACCCCCTTCAAAGATTTCCTTCCTTCCTTCCTTCCTTCCTTCCTTCCTGCCAGCCTTCCCCCAGACACACCATGATCCCAACATTGCTGATAAGAACAGTCCATTTATTTCCCCCAGACAGCTCCCTGCTCTCAGCACTGCAGAGCTCTGGTGTCAGTTTTTATGTGGATTTAATATTTATTGTATTGTTCCAGGGTGAACAATTCTTGGTTTTGATTGTCTTCCTAATAATTAATGTCCTCATGCAAGGGCTAAAAAAACAAGTTGGAAATTAATTTCATGTGTAAAAAATATCAACAGGAGCTTAAAATTAATTAGGCTAACTACAAGCATATAGAGAAATAATAACTCAATAGTTAAAAATATGCATAATTATTAAGCAATTGCATTTATATCTTCAGAAATGCAAAGTATAACCTAAGGCTTTAACTTATTAGTCTTTGGTGCAATCATCATTAACATTTTCTTTTGCATTTTTATGAGTAATAAAGCAATGAATATAAAAGAGAGGAATTGAACTGGCAATCCCTATTAATCCGTGTGGCACACGGAAACCCCTCAGAAATAATGGGGTGAGCCACCTCCCAGACCAGTTGTCCTTATCCACGGCACCTCTGGAATCCTTCAGGAATGTTGTTCTGGAGCTCAGGGCTGAGTGTATCTGTTGCAAAAGGGACTTTGTTTTATTAAAATATCACTGGGTCATTTTTGTGACCTTTGTGAGAGGCCTCGGGACCCACCAGTGCTCGGTTTGGGGGGGTCTGCAGGGACTGCAGAAATGTTTGCGCTTCCCATGGCCAGAGAGGGGAACAGGGCTGGGAAAGGGTTGGGATGGAGGGACAGGCCTGTGGGGAGAGGCTGAGGAGGGGCTGGAGCCCCAGGAGAGGCTGAGGGAGCTGGGAAAGGGGCTCAGGCTGGAGCAAAGGAGGCTCAGGGGGGACCTTGTGGCTCTGCACAAGTCCCTGACAGGAGGGGGCAGCCGGGGGGGTCGGGCTCTGCTGGCAGGGAACAGGGACAGGAGGAGAGGGAACGGCCTCAGGCTGGGCTGGGGAGGCTCAGGGTGGACAGCAGCAGGAATTTCTGCATGGAAAGGGTGCTCAGGCCTTGGCAGGGGCTGCCCAGGGAGGTTTGGAGTGCCCATCCCTGGAGGTGCCCAAGGAAGGGCTGGAGGTGGCACTCAGGGCTCTGGGCTGGGGACAACGGGGGCATCGGGCAGGTCTGGCAGGGCTGTTCCAGCAGCCCCTCAGCGCCTTCCTTTGTGCAAGGACTCTCTCACATCCATTTATATTCCCAATGGGACCAGGAGCCTGCACCTCAGGGCTGTTCTGCCTGCCCTTAGGTCACTGGTGTGAGAGGCTGGAACATCCTCTCCTGCTCCAGAGGGCTCGTGGGATGACACAAGGATTTATCAGACACAAGCAGTTTTTGTGGGAGCAGCTTTAGGTTTACCTGTAAGATCTTCCCCAGCTTTGTATTTGCAGATTAGAAACACCTTCTGCTTTGGGGAGAGATGAGTGAGGGCAAAGCAGTCTCAGGGCAAAGCAAAACCATTCTGTCAAAGGCCATCGAGCTTCCCTTGGCTTTGGGAATAAATGATCAGACCCGAGGAAATCACAGGAGGAAAGCAACACTGGAAAGCAGTCTCAGCCCTTTCCAATCCCTCAGCCCCACAGGCTCTGTTTCAGGGGTGGAAAACCTTCTCCTGCTGCAAACAGCGGAGCTGGAGGAGCCAGGGGGTTTGCTTTGTGCCACAAAGGAAAGGAGGGAAGGCTTAGGCTGCATCTTCAGCTCCCAAATGGCTTCAGACTCCAGACAGAAAAATTATTTGCCGTGAATCTCCACATCAAGAGCTGTGTAAACCCAGCTCCCTCTTTTTTCCTTTCCTTCGAGTGTGTGTGAGCCTTTCCCCACACACAGAACCAGGGGCTGTCATGTCGAACATGTTCCTCTCTGCTTCTTGGGCTGACAGGTTCTGAGCGTGTTCACAGGAGTAAATAAATACATTTTAATGGGTTGAAGACGCCATAATTCCCACGAGTAGGACAGACCCAGGGAACAGGATCAATTCCCAAGGGAAGCAGCAGCCTCTGCCCCCTGTCCCACACAGAGAACACCCAGGCCCAGGGGGTTTGGCCCCTGCCCACCAGGAATCTCTGGCAGAGCTGCAGGTTGAGTTTCAGGCTCCCAAATCCCTGTTCGATCCCTGTGCAAAGCCAGCACAGCACCTTGAGGGACACCGCCAGGTCAAGCCCTGGTTGATGCTCCTTAATGCAGTTGCTCCTTTTTGTAGCAGGGAAATTAACTGAGATATTTGCTAAAAAATAAAATAGAACTTGTGTCTGTAGCCCACATTTACATCTGTGAAGGAAAAACCACATGGAAGAGAGGAAGATAATCCAGTTAATGTAATTTCAGTGACCTTATTAAAAAGAAGTGAGAATTATGAAATAATTAATTAAAAGTTTCAATGGCAGCAGTCTGTAATCAACTCAATCTACCTCAGTGCCAGATGCTGGATCTGCAGAGTCATGAGCTGCAGATGATTTAAACATCAGATGTTTGTCACAGCAGAGTAAAAACCCGAATTTCCTCTTGCCACACTCTGTTGCTCATAATTTTTCTACAAAAGGTTGTGCTTTCTGCCATTTCTAATCTGACATTTACTCTACCAAAGTCGAAATTGCCTCCTCCAAGCTGTTTTCCTTTCAATTGCAAAAGTCTGCAGCCACGTTTGCCAATGTCCTTGGGAAGGAATCGGGGCTGGGTGACAGCGCCGGTGTCCGGATCCCTCGGGGGGATGTGACAGGGATGCTCCCTCACCCTGGGGCACAGTGGGGTCAGGGGCCCAGTTTGGGACAGCAGGGACACGGGGGCCGGAGCAGGGGGCTCAAAGGGACCCCAGCCCCGAGGGAGGGCTGCCAGGGTGAGCAGGGGGATAAAGAACCTCTGCTGGAGATTGCTCCCTTTAGCTCCGTGAGATGAAGGGTCGGGAGAGGTTTGTTGTGCTTCGTCAGTGCCCTTGGTGTGGATCCAGGGAGGAAGAACAAACACCAGCTAAGGGAGAGCGTTTCTGCAGGACTGTCCCAGAGCCACAGCCTGGGCTGGGCTGGGAGGGACCAGTGCCACCCCTGCCATGGCAGGGACACCTCCCACTGTCCCAGGCTGCTCCCAGCCCCATCCAACCCGGCCTGGGACACTGCCAGGGATCCAGGGCAGGCACAGCTGCTCTGGGAATTGCATTCCAGGGCCTGCCCACCCTCACAGGGAAGGATTTCTCCCCATATCCCATCCATCCCTGCCCTCCGGCAGTGGGACACCATTCCCTGTGTGCTGTCCCCCCAGGCTCCTGTCCCAGTTCCCATCCGGCTGTGGGGGGGCTGTGCAGGGAGCATGGCCGGGTTTGGGGCGATGGTGCCCGTGGGTTCAGCGGGGCAGGGTGCCCGTGGCGTTGGCAGTGAGGCCCGTGCCCGTGGTGTCCCTGAGGACAGGCCTGGGGCTCTGTGTCCCCGTGTCCCTCAGCGTGCACCAGGCGTGTGGGGACGCTGCTGGTGGCACAGCACTGGGATCCTCTGGCCCATCCTCTGGGTCGGGGGGTTTTGGGGCTGTGTTTGGGTGTTGTGGGTGCACAGCTGGCACAGGTCACTGCTTTGGCCCTTCAGGTGCACATCCCAGGTCCCAGCCCTGGGCCACCCCTGTCCCCAAGTGTCTGCTGCCCTTCCTTGTCCTCTCTGCCTTCCCCGTCCCACAGCAGCCCAGTTCCTGGTTCCAGAAGTCCCAAATGCCCAAACCAGGGAATCAGGGACATGAAATCTTGCTCCCATCAGTTACTTGACGTTTTTATTTTAATCCAGCCCATGCTGGGCAGGTTCTGGACCCCCCGGGACAGCCCCGTGTGTGGGTCCCAGCCCTTGCTCCTGTGCTGCCCTCCCAGCACCATCCCATTCCTGTAGGAATCTGCTCCCGACACTGGAGCTGTAAATAATTCAGTTATCCATGGAAATGCCATTTATAGATTCAGTCAGGAACCACAACCTTGGGTTTTTATTTAAACATGTATAATGTTCCCAAAGTAATACTCTAGGCCCTTTTTCTGTTTAATAAACCCCCTTAATGTCCCCTAAATATTAATGTATTGATTTAGTCTTTGCAATGTTTGCAAAGTCTAATTTGTTTCCTCAGCCAGGCCAAGAGGGACTTGCATTTGAAGCTAACAAGATAAATCTTCCCCAAATTTATTTAAAGTGGGACAAAATAAATATGCAAAAGACTTTAAAATCATCTAACAACCACTTCCCAGCTAAAACTGACAATCCATTACTCTTTTAAATTGCCGGCACTCGAGCAGGGTGTCAGTTTTCTCTATAAAATTAACTTGCTGGTGCCAGCCGCTGTTATCATCTTGTCCCTGCTCAGCACAGGGAGAAAAAGACTTGGAAAAACAGTTCTGGAGGGGGAGGCAGCCTCGTGAGGTTTGCTGTGTGATGGAGACCCCCCAAAGGATCCTCCCTGTCCCACAAGCAGCATCCTTGGCCTTGCCATTCCCTCAGTGCACCCACTCTCATTAATGTGTCATTACTGACTGATCCAAAGGTTTTCTCCAGGATTTGCAGTTTTTATCCATTCATTAAATTCCTCCCACATTTGTCCCTCCCAGGAGCTGCGGGGGATCTCTCACTCTAAACTAAGTTTGAATGGTTTTTCCCTGCTCTGCCAGGCTCAAGGCACAGGAAATGTTTGCGCTGGGAGGTGATCTCATTTACAGGGGTGGAAATCAGGGATATTTTATCTAGAGTGGAGCAGGGCTGCTCTCATCTGAAACTCATAATTCTGTCATGTTGGAGGTGCTTTTGTCACGGCTGCAGCCGAATTTCCATTGTGAGCCTGAAATTTCCATCTTCTGGAATCTGCAGGCAGAGGACAATCGACAGAAAATGAGCATTTCCTCCGGGGCCTGAAGAGTATTGGTTCTGTTCCATTGAATTAAGTGGAATGGGATGGTTGGTGACCCCTGAGGGTCTTGCAAAAGGTGCCTTCAGCAGAGTCCAAAGGGTCTTTCAGGAACTTCCTATGTTACACAGCAACGCCAGACACAGAAGGAGGAAAAAATATAGGATAAAGCTAAAAAAAACCCCCATCCCCCCAAAAATCCTTAGGTTAAATGAAATGATAATGTACTGCAAAGGGAAACATTGTGGATGGCTGAACTCTGAGTCCGGAGTTCTTTGGGTCAGTGAGGTTCTCTGTCCCTGAGCCCTGCCCCAGCATCTCGTGCCCTTCCCAAGGCTCTGCTCTGGTGGCTCCAGCCCCATGACCTCCCTCAGCGGCACAAACCCACCCAGCTGGGAATGTCCAGGGAGCCCCAGGCTGCAAAAGGATCACAAAGCTTTCTGAAGGACAGGGATTATGGAGTTTTTGGAAGGAATGGGAATTCAGCCTGGGAATGTACCATGAGCTGGTGGCTGGGTCTGCCCTGGGGCCTTCCGGGGTTTTATGGGATTAAGGCAAATACAGGTGAAATGTGCTACTTTGGAAAGATGGGAATTACTTTAGAATGATCTGTTACATTAGAGTGATCTGAAATGGATGATATGACCATAAATGGGCTTTTATTTTTAATTGTTATTCCCTTTTTTAATGACAATTACTTCATCCAAGTGCAATTTCATTTGAACACTTCCCCAAAACTTTATTTTGGAATGAACTGCTGGAGTATTAAAGTCAGAACGTTTGGTTTATGGCCCTCTCCAGGGCTGGTTGCTTTTAAGTGCCCACTGTCCAGGCTCCATTATCCCTCTCGCAATGTCCCTTTCCCATCCTTTCCCATTTCATTACAGGCACTTGGGCTGCCCTGGGCCAACTGAGGCAGTAATTACTCTGTCACTCATTGCCACCATTTCACACCACAAGTGCTGCTGGAGCTCTGCCCCCCAGCCAGCAGTGTGAGATCTCACTGAGCTCTGTGCTGCCTGTCACCGTGAGCTCTGGCATTGCTGGGATTTATCTGAGCTTTTCCATTGGATTTATTTCCTCTTCCATAGCTTCAGCCCAACCGTTGTCAGGAGAAATAAAGGCACCCCCTGTTTGAAAGTTTAACTTTTGCTTGGAGCGTTGTTAACAAAGGAAATTAAACAGCTCTGAAGAACATTGGAGACAACCTCTGCAGCTCTTCCTCAGAGCATCCTCTTCCTCACCCCCCCAGGCTGAAAAGAGGTTCCCACCTGATGGTCTGGAACATCCTGGGTTTATCTTGAACACAGGGTTTAAATCTAAATATTTAATGAAGTCTTGCTAAGGAGGAGCAAACCCACTGATTTCCCTGCAATGAGGTTCCACAATTTTCAAGCATCCTTCTCTTCTGTTCCTATAAAACTGGGGACAAGACACTGCAAAAGCATTTGAAGGGTCCAGCTTTGGCACAGCAGGACTTTTAGGCATTAAAGCCTATCAGGAGTTCTGTTCAATGTAATCAATGACAACGGGGATCCATGTATGGAAAACCCATTTCTATAAAACCAGACTGGGAAGGAAGGGGGGATAAACCAAAAGGACACTTGGAACATCCTTCAGTGTCCCAGCTAAGGCCCTCTGACTGCGGGAAGGACCGAGGGCAGCGGCTTCCTTTTAGCCTGACTGCAGCTAATGGCTTCTGACACACGAAATGTCCTCCTGGAGACACCATAATCGGATAAAAACCTTTTGTCAAGTCCAGTCAGCGGTGAAAAAGTGAGACAAATGGAAACTGGGCTGAATTTCCAGGTTTCCTGAGGAGTCAGAGCTGCCCTGCAGCCTCCCTGGTCTGCGGATGGCGCTGTGGCACCCTCACAAGGCTTGTGAGCAATTCCAGAATCCAGCAATTCTTTAAAAGGAACAAAGATCTCATTCCAGGCCTCAGGGCTCCAAGGATTCATAATTTTACCATATTTGCAGTTAAAAGGCTCCTCAGTAGCAGCAAAATTTGTTCTGTGAGGTTGTTCAGTCATGGGGAGGAGAAGGCTCCAGGGAGAGCTCAGAGCCCCTGGCAGGGCCTGAAGGGGCTCCAGGAGAGCTGCAGAGGGACTGGGGACAAGGCATGGAGGGACAGGACACAGGGAATGGCTTCCCAGTGCCAGAGGGCAGGGATGGATGGGATATTGGGAAGGAATTGTTCCCTGGGAGGGTGGGGAGGCCCTGGCACAGGGTGCCCAGAGCAGCTGGGGCTGCCCCTGGATCCCTGGCAGTGCCCAAGGCCAGGCTGGACATTGGGGCTGGGAGCAGCCTGGGACAGTGGGAGGTGTCCCTGCCCATGGCAGGGGTGGCACTGGGTGGGATTTAGGGTCCCTCCCATCCCAAACCATTTCAGGATTCTCTAATAATAATTCACAACATGCCCTTAATACAGAGCATGTTCTTTCAGGGGTTGCTTTAAATGCTCTGCTTTTCATTTTTCTGTATCAGCCTCTTCCCACACTTCCCTTTCTCTTTGAAGAAGCTCCAGTGGTAGGAATGAAACTGGGCCAGGCACGAGTGAAACTGGAGCTGGAGTTCCAGGCAGAAGGAGCAGTAAGGAGGAGGACTTTGATAGAATATTTGCAGTAAAAGGAGCTGCACGCTTCATGCTCCATTTCCACAGTTAGTGCTGGGGAAGCTGATAACAGAGGGTTTGTTTTGTCTTTGCCTTCCTCCTGTGATGCAGACTCCTGCTATCTGCGGTGTGTGATGCTGCTCCTCACCCCGGCAGAAGGGAAGGAATTGTGGAGTGAGTTTGTCTATTCCTGCTTTTAAATTCCTGTCAGCCTGAGAGATGGGATTGTTACCCTGAGCAGTGCGAGGACCCTGATTTATATCCTGGTGCCAGATCTGCCTCAGCAAGCGCTGCTGCACGAGCTCTTGGCATGCCAGCCTCCTTCCTAACGCTGGCTGAATTATGTCCAGGCAGGAATATCCCACTTCTGGTGAGCAGCTCATGAATAACCCCATGAACAGGAACGGGGGGGAAGAGCTCATTAGGAAGAGGAAAGAGGAGAAATGCACAAACCTGAAGCACTTTAACAGCCTGGGACTCTGTCAGGGTCACTGAGTGTTTGGGCTCAGAGGAGGAGCGCCCTTGGCCTTGGAAGCAGCCAGAGGCTGTTCTGGAAAATGGGGAGCAGTGTCCTGGAAAGGCTCTGGGAATGCACAGGACCCTCAACCCCATCTCTGAGGATTTACGAGCTGGGAAAGAGGGGCTGGAGCATGTCCAGGGCAGGGAACGGAGCTGGGGACAGAGCTTGGCATTGCAAAGGTGATTTATCAAATTGGGAATGGCAATGGTGCATTTTCTCCCTAAACCCCTCCTCCAGAGTGTGAGGATGCGATTCTTCCATGGGAATTTATTCCATGGCACATCTTGGCTTGGATTTACGAGCTGGGAACTTGGAGAAGAAAAATGTTTTGTTCTCTGAGCTGTGTTGGGTTCGTGGTTCTGGGAGAACCACCAAGGCTGGGGATGGATCTGGTACAGCAGCTCCTCCTCACACTCCACACACGAGGAGCATTTCCTCATGTTCTGCACACACTCATCTGCTCTACACGTTCCTTCTTTATTTCCAAACCCCCACAGTTTAATTTTGGTTTTATAGCCTAAGAAAGGGTAAAGAGAGGATGATGACAATATCTGGTATTTGCAAGCAGCCAAATCCACCAGTTGGAAAGAGCAAAACCAAATGCCTGTCTTTAAAAAGAATGTATGGAGCTAATTTAGGAAAATTTCTGGAGACGACTGAAAAAACAACTGAGAAGTAAAGTGGCAGATTCATCCTGGAGGATTGAGCTGTAAGGAATTTGAAAGGCAGCTTTAAAGGATTGGGATCAAATGTTTTTCCTCCCTGGAAAATCTCCATTCGAAGGAGAGGATCTTTGATTGTACAGCTTTCCTAAAGGTGTAAAGAAAACTTTTCAGTTGTCCATCAAAAGGTTCCAGGTAGAAAATCCATGCTTCCCTTACCTGGGACTCCTGGCAGGGATGCAGGGGCACAGGAGGGGGCAGCTGGGGGGGACAGGCTCTGGTGCCAGGGAACAGGGACAGGACAAGGGGAAATGGCCTCAGGCTGGGCCAGGGCGGGTTTCAGCTGGAGAGTAGGAGAAGTTTTTCCTGGGAAGGGCTGTCCAGCCCTGGCACAGCTGAATCCCCATCCCTGGAGGGATTTCAAAGCCCTGTGGCTGTGGCACGTGGGGACATGGAGCAGTGGTGGCCTTGGCAGTGCTGGGAATGGTTGGACTCGATGGTCTGAGGGCTTTTCCACCCTGAAGGGTTCAGTGATTCCCTGATTTTCTCTCCCTTTCTCCTGGGTGCCTGAGATTGATGTGGTTGCCTTCAAACCCAACCGTGTAACATTCCGTGTTCGTTTCTGGGAGCAGATCTTGCAGGGAAGTGTTCTGAGGAGTTTCCTCGCAGGAGCCACACAATGCAAACTCCGTGACTGAAATTACGGGGGCTCGGTTCCTGCGTGTTGTAATTTGTGAGGCAGGAGCAAGGATAATAAATAGTACAAGATCTTTAGCTCCAGACGAGGAAACTACAGCAGAATGAAACCACACAGCATTGATTCGTAATACAATCCCATAATATGACTCCAACTCCTATTATACCTACTTATCACAGCTCTTTTATCCCAGCTATTCAGATAAAAGCTCAGGAATTTTTGCAGGCAGCACAGCACAGCCCCATGGGTACATTTTGAATGCTGTGCTCAAGGAGATGCACACACACAGTCTATTCTTGTACTGCACGTTTTGGCATCTTTTTTTTTTTTTCCCCCCACCTGATGTTTTGAACATTTCTCCCTTCAGGTTAATATGTTCATTTATAAGGAAAGGATTAAACAAAAATCTCACAAGAGAGACGTGAACTTGAATGTGAGTGTGCAGATTTGAATGGATAAAGAGGCACTTCAGGAGCTGGATAAAACCGGAGTGTTCCTAAGCCTCTGATTCCAAAACTGCCTCAAGGCCAGCGGTGCTGAAAACGTTGCAGGGAGCAGAATAAACAGCTAAATTTTGCTTACTTATAAAAAGCTTTGTAATACTAAAGGCTCAAGTAGAGAATTGTGAGTTATTCTGTTGACCCCCGTGGATTACTTGTTTTGTTGTCTTTAGGATTCAGAAATGTTCTTGTTTTATTTAGACTGAAATTTTAATCATCCCCTCTTTGCATTTAAAACATGGTATTATTTCCCCTTCTATCATCTGTAAGAGAAAACGGGGAAATTTCCTTAATAGTTGGCAGATTAGCTTTGTTATGTAAAACAGACCCTGGCAAAAGGAATTACAATTAACACAAGCGTTCCATTACACTTCAAAGCAGAGGCTTTGTTTTGTGTTCCCACTGAATTGGATGGAGTTAGCACGCTCAAATATTTTGCCCATAAATATTCCCAACTCCCGGGATGTGATAACAGCAATCTCTGAGTGGAACTTTCCTCGGCCCAGGTTTGAGATTTGAAAGCCTTTGCCCTGAGTCTCCTCCTGCATCTCTCTTTAATCCAGCCCCTTTCTGCAGAGAGTTTCTGTCCCACTAAAATACAAACTTCCCATTAAATGTGGCTTTAGTAGTTCTGCCTTTGCACTTCTCCCTGGCTTCCCGCAGGCAGGTGCAAAATTCCTCCATTTTGGGCAGAATTCCTGCGATGTCTTTTCCCAAGGTGTGCAGCCATCAAAGGCCTCTGGTTTGTGCTCAGGGGGTTCGGTGCCTTTGCCCCAGGAGCTGCCCCGTTCCTGACCCTCTCCCTGCAGTGCCTCTGTTCAGTTCCTCTCACCTCACTCTTCCTCTCTCATTCCCATTCCTGGTGGTGACAGGAGCACCCCGGGAATTCTGTGCCCAGCACATTGAGACACTTCCCCTGGTGCCCGAACGCTCCTGGAGCAACCTCCAGAGCTCGCTGTGGTTTCTGGCTTCATTTTCCAGGCTTTAAATCCCACCCCAGTCAGAGGCCGTGAGCTACGGCAAATTATTTCCTTCATAACTCTGCTCAGCACAGATACCCAGAGTCCTTTAGGAACAAGAAATCATTCCTTGTTCAAAGTTCCATTGATTTATGGAAACAAGCTGCTCCTGCTCACTCACAGGATGGGAAACAATCTCCAATACACATCCTGATATCTGTGAAATCTTGTGGAAATGGTTATTTATGTGCTGCGTGGTTTTCACCTCTTCATGGACGTATTTTGATTGGCTTTATTATTTGAGGGGATTTTTTGGGAATAATGTGATTGTGACATCATTTCCCTGTGAGGGTGGGCAGGCCCTGGCACAGGGTGCCCAGAGCAGCTGGGGCTGCCCCTGGATCCCTGGCAGTGCCCAAAGCCAGGCTGGACATTGGGGCTTGGAGCAGCCTGGGACAGTGGGAGGTGTCCCTGCCATGGCAGGGGTGGAACTGATGTGGGATCCCATGATTCTGTGATTTCCAGGGAGCTGTGTGATGCAGCAGGATGGTGCTCCCCTTCGGGTCAGTCTGGGCACACCAAAGGCTCTCAGGGCTGTTTCTGTGGCTCTCTCCTTATGGGTCACACTGACGTCCCAATGGAATTACTGGACAGGGGGTAACCAAGGACACCCATGGAGTTTAATCAGTCCCACTGAAGCTCCTGGCATTCTGCCACTGGCCCATGTCCCAAGGGAATCCTGGCCCCCATCAGTGCCTGGGTGAACAGAATATGCTCAGTGGCTTTTAACTTCCAATTACCATGAATTAATTGAGATGGTGATTGATTGATTGATTGATTGATTGATTTCTGGGTGCTGAGGCCATGGTGCCCCAGCACAGAGAAGCCCCTGCTGTCGTTCTCCCCTCCGATGGCAAGTGCTGCTCTGCAGGATCAAGGCAGAGTCATTAGCTGGGTACTGAGCTAATTAAGGGGGGTTTGGAGTGCTCAGCTCCAGCAGCCCCTTTCCCTGGAGCGAGCTGCCTGCTCTGGCTGCCTGTGATCCTTCTGCAGGTTTGATTTATCCCTTGTTATTGGAGTCTTTAATAGCCGGTGTGATTTATAGGGACAGGGCACAGGATCTGGGTCCGTTTTTCACTCCCCTTGGTCTCTGTGAGCGGGGCCATTCCGGGTGCCAGTCGGGCTGTGTCTGTCACCCGAACGGGGAGAGCAGGAACTGGATCTATTGCTGCCATTCCAAGGCTGAAAATATGGGAAAATTTTCTCCTGGCCCTTTCTCAGTCAAGTGAAGAGAGCAGCCTGAGAGGGAGCTGCTGTTCGTTCTCAAACACTCCTGGCCCGGAGATTGCGCTCGAGGCGTCTGAAGGGCTCGGACTCGTTAAAATCCCATTACCAGGACAGTGCTCCATGCAAAGGGCTGCTTTCCTTAATGAAAAGGGGCAGTGCGATCCCAGCAGCGTCTCAAGGCTGGGCTGGGCTGAGCACGTTGGGGAAGAAGCTAAAATCCCACTGCCTTTTCTGCAGAGAAGTCTTGTGGCTGCTGAGTGCTGCAGCAGAGGGCGAGAACAGAATTCTCCTGGAAGATGCTGTGTCTGGTCAGGCATCCAAAACTGCTGGGCAGGCAACAGTTTGATGTTAATTCGCTGTTAACTGTCTGTAGAATATGAATATTAATAACGCCATTAATCCCCATTAATACCAACAGCTCCCATGTCGTTGGAATGTCAGGAAGATTAAATCACACCACTCCCAACACATTTCCGTGGGATGGGGGCAGTTCTGCAGCAGCTCAGGAGGAGGAATTAATAATGTGGAAAGCAATTCTGAGTTTCAATGTTAGATAATCATTACTAATTTCTAGGCTCTGTAGTGAGAACAAAAGTAAATACTGAATAAATTCGTATCCACTGACTTAATCCAGGGAACAAGCCTTTCCTCCTTTGGACTGGGTCAAGGCATTGGAAACTTGCTCAGGATGTATTTGTGTTCAGTACAACCAGAGAACCATATTCCCGAGTCACATGGGATGTGAAGGGATAACAAGAGGCATCCCTCGATGCGTGGGAATTCCTTGGGGTGGTCCTGGGGATCTGACCTGTGCCAGAGCTTCAGGGATGAGCTGAGCTCAGGGGTGAGCTGAGCACGGGGCACTGGGGACACCTCCCTGCTGGGTCCCCCTCCTTCCTCTGAGCCTCCCATGGTGGTGCATCCTCCTCCTCCTCCTCTTGCTCCTCATCCTCGTCCTCCTTCTCTTCCTCCTCTATCCATGGAGGCCAGAGCCAAGGCAAAGCAGAAGTTTCCACGTGCAGAGACCAGAATTTCCTCTGGTCTGCCTCCACCAGGGCAAAGCAGGGAAAGATCAAATTAAATTCTGAGGAGCATCACAGAATCCCAGCCTGGGTTGGGTTGGGAGGGACCTTTAATCCCATCCAGTGCCACCCCTGCCATGGGCAGGGACACCTTCCACAGCCCAGGCTGCTCCAAGCCCCAGTGTCCAGCCTGGCCTGGGACACTGCCAGGGATGGGAAGTCCATTATCACATGAACTGGCACGATCCAGCCTCGAACCTCTGAAAACTGTCCCTGAATCCTGACAATTCTTTGGGTGGATGATGAACCCCAGTCTTTAGTTCTTAAAAAAACTCTGAACAGAAGACTCCAGGAAATGCACAAAAGAGAGCTTGGCTTTAACCTGTTAGGAAGAGGGAATCTCATAACCCATCGCACGGCAATGGGAGATGAATGAGCAACAGTTATTTTTAGTGCTGACCCCACCAAGACCAGGCTAATCCCCCTCTCAGAGAAGGAATCCCCCCCCATGGGAAGGCTCAGGCAGTGCATGGCAGTCACATCTCGATGCTGGAGTGCTGCAAACACAACTGGTCCTGACTTTCTGTACCCAAAATTAGAGACAGCCAGTCCAAACCGCTGCAAGGTGGGTGCACAGCTTGTTAAAAATATTACCGAGGGCATGGCTGTCAGTGATTCACTGTCCCGAGGGAAGGACGCTCTGAATGGGCCCGTGGTGATCCCAGAAGGGCTTAATAGGGCTTTCAGTGGATGAATGGGGTGATGTACTAGAGAATACATCTCTGTAATTTGCCAGTGACATCGAAGTGCGAGTGCTTGTGACAACAGGCTTCAAACCCCAAATGATGGATTTCAGAACGCTCTGGAATCAATGAGGGGAAATTCAATACAGGAGTCTCGGGGAGAAATCAAATACACAAATGAGGGGAACTACCCAGGCAGCAGCACTTGAGCAGAGCTGGAGTGGCCGTGTATTGAATCCAGGACAACACCACAGATCCTGCAGGGAAAGGGCAGCTAGAGATGCAGTGCTTGGGTTGGAAATGGTTGGTACCTTCCTCCCTTTTCTGTCTGATTCAACCAGAATGGGGAAGGTTCCATCCCTGTGGGCAGGGAATTCTCGCAGGGAATTCTCACAGGGAAAAGCAGCTGCTTCACAGTGGAAATCACATCGGGATCCGAGGGGCCATGAGGATGGTGGGGTCCCTTCCCTGGGCTCCTCAGTGTGGTGAGGAGAAAGGGACAGGGAAGGAGGTGACATCCAAGGGGGGTTGTGTGATTGAACTGAAGGTTCATAAAATCCCAGCATGGTTTGGGCTGGGAAGGACCTTAAAGCCCATCTCATCCCACTTTCCTCTGTCCCAGGCTGCTCCCAGCCCCAATGTCCAGCCTGGCCTTGGGCACTGCCAGGGATCCAGGGGCAGCCACAGCTGCTCTGGGCACCCTGTGCCAGGGCCTGCCCACCCTCCCAGGGAACAATTCCTTCCCAGGATCCCATCCAGCCCTGCCCTCTGGCAGTGGGAAGCCATTCCCTGTGTCCTGTCCCTCCATGCCTTGTCCCCAGTCCCTCTGCAGCTCTCCTGGAGCCCCTTTAGGCCCTGCCGGGGGCTCTGAGCTCTCCCTGGAGCCTTCTCCTCTCCAGGTGAGCACCCCCAGCTCTGCCAGCCTGGCTCCAGAGCAGAGGGGCTCCAGCCCTGGGCTCAGCTCTGCGGTGGAATTCCCTGAGGAGTTGGACTTGATGGTCCCTGGGGGTCCCTTCCAGCCCCAAATATTCCGTGGGTCTGTGCTCGCTGGGTGGGCGTGAATTGGGGCTGAGAGCGAAGGACGAGGATTTGCTCCTCACATCAGAGCAAAATGCTGAAAATGGGAAGTAAGCAGAGCCATATGGTTGGGATACAGAGAAGGGGGAGTGATGCAGCCAGAGAACTGTCAAGGGAAATTATTTTAATAACTGTCTAGGGAATACGATGTAAATCTGTCATTCAGCCTCGCTGGAGAGAGAATGAACCTGTAGAATTCTCCAAAAGGAAAAATGCAGAGTTACAAGAAATCATCTCGAATCATTACAGCTCTTTTATTTAGTCCCTGTGACAGCACAAGCAGCAACAGGTATATCACTGTTGACCTGTCACAACCCTCTAATATTCTCATTTTGCCTGTAAGGAGCAGTGATGAGGTTTTACCTCTAATTTTCTAGTCTAGAATTCTTTTCTTGGCACTTACTGTGTTGCAGAAATCCTTTAGTGAAAATCCCTTTGCCCACTTACGTTGGAATTTGTCTTTAAAAGATTTGTACATTCATACTCGAGTGCACAAATTCCTCCCGAGGGGCAGCACAGGGGAGATCCAGCCTCTGGGACAGGGACAGGAAGGGCTGGAGCTGTGCCAGGCAGGGCTAGGTTGGATTTTAGGGAAAGGTCCTTCCCCCAGAGGGTGGTGGGCACCCCAAGACTCCCCAGGGCTGCCAGAGCTCCAGAACCACAGGGTGGGATTGTTGGGGTGTCTGTGCAGGGCCAGGGGTTGGACTGGATGATCCTTGGGGGTGTCTCCAGCTCAGGATATTCCATAATTCTGTGATTTTCTGACTCTAAACTTGCACAGCCCCTTCAGCATTCAGCAGCCTGCACACCCTGGGTGCGGCTCTTGCTTTGTCTGTGAGGATAAAGAAAGGGAAATCCGAGTTTATTTGGAATTATTACATTTTATTGCTTTTCTGGCTGAGCAAACGATGGTGCTCTCGCTGTTGGTTGGAAATCGAACCTTGTAGGATTTAGGCTGTGGTCTGGAAGCAGGAACAGTGGGGTTTTAGGGGTATAATGTGTGTGTCCTTATGTAATAACAGCAGCTTATTGACGCCTTCTGGAGGAACAGGGCCAGTGTCACCCGAGGCTGATGGCACAGGAAGGAAGGAAGAGTTGGGATTGTTTTGGCAGCCTGGGGAAGGTGGAGGTGTTTGCTGGTGCCTCACTGATGGAACAGATCCATGTGCAGGGATATTTATGGGGTTTTGCTGGTACTTCATTCATCTCTTTCATTCTGCAGCTGCTTAATCACAGAGATCTTCAGGAGCTTCCTGGGACCAGGAGGTTTTTGAGGTTCTGACTGGTTTATTCAGATGTATTCAGGCTGTGTCTTAAGTGACAAATGTTTATCTTGTCCCACCCAGTTGTTCCTTTCTTACCTGGGGTAAACTCTTTTCTTCCTGTCTTGCCTAAGCGATCACCCTGCTGGTTATAAAGTGAATCCAGGGGAGCACTGGTTTTAACCAGATAAAATCTTGTATTATTTCAACCTCTGACTATTTCCATATTTATGATGATTCTGCTTTAGCCCCAATGTCCAGCCTGGCCTTGGGCACTGCCAGGGCTCCAGGGGCAGCCACAGCTGCTCTGGGCACCCTGTGCCAGGGCCTAGGAAATAATTAAATAACTCACCTCTTTCACGGCGATGAATGGAAAGCATCCCTGATTTTCCAGAGCCCTGTCCCACCCCTGTGTGTTAATGAGCTCCAACAATGGGGCTGCTCTTGGCCCAGGCCCTTCCCAGCCAGCAATCAGTGCCCAGCTGGGAGGGCTTTGGCTTCAGCCACCAGGAGGTTGCTTTCTTATTATTATTTTTGCCCTTTGTAACTTTTTGGCTCCATTTCCATGATTAAACCATTAGCAGAGCTGTGATTGCAGAGTGTTGCTGGCTGAAAGGGGCTTGTGGTGTGTCTGAAAGCTTTTCCAGGGAGAGGGAAAAGCTGAGCTGTGCCTCCTGCTCCTCGTGCTCTGTGGTCCAGGAATGTCCCACTGGGACAGCTCACCTGCCCTGTCGGGAGGAAAGGCCAGAAAGGCACAACCCACAGACACAAATGTCATCCCACTCGCACAGCATTCCCAAAGAGGACCATTCCTTTTCCACTCACACCCTGATAATGTTTATTCCGGGTGAGGAATCCTCCCTGAAGCTGGGCAGATTTAAGACAAATCTTCAGATTGGTCTAAAATAAACTGGCCACGGAAAACAGGTGAAAATAAAGTTCTGAACATCAACGCTATCCCATTAATTTATAGAGATTATGGTTATGCTGCCACGGCTATCAAAGAGGTAAAAGATTCATCCCAAACCTACAAAAGTGCCACTTTTGTGAGACCTTTTGTCACGCCTCAGCGCTGACATGAATTGGAAATAAATGAAGGCTCAAGATCAAACCATTTCTCTTCCCAGCCCACCCATCATTTATTTCCTCAGCCCCACTTTGCCAAAGCTGCTGCGTTTGAGACAAATTGTGTTTAATTAGGAGGAGGTGGAGACCTTTAGGCAACGCTCTTCAATCAAAGTGCCTCGAGGAACTAATCATGGAAATGCAAAAGCAAAAGGGTTCTGAGCTCTCCCCGCTGGTGACTGATTGTCAGAAGGGAGGAGGGTGTGTGCCAGCACAGGCTGGGGGCTCTGGCTTTCAAAGCTCTCCTGATTTAAAAGCTGTGTTCAAGACACTCTGGAAATGATGTTTGTGGTGGGGGCATTTAGGAAGTCAGTAAATATTGAGCTCATCTGAGTGTGAAATGAAAAAAAGGATAAAAAGTATAAAAACCAGTAAGTATTGATACATAATTTTACTACCCTAAATGCACAATTATCTTTTTTATGGTAGATACTTAGGGTGCAAGATGTTCAACTATACAAAGGAGTTTGTTGGAAATCATTTTTGGAGATGTTTAGGGTTGGTTTCAGTTTAAAATCGGGGATTTGGGGTGTGGCATTCAGTGCTCAGGGGATCAATGTTGTTTCCAGGGCTGAGAATGAAAACAGCGCCTGGGTTTGCCAAGGAGGGGGAGGATTTATTCTACAAGGCGTGGAGGGACAGGACACAGGGAATGGCTTCCCAGTGCCAGAGGGCAGGGCTGGATGGGATCTTGGGCAGGAATTGTTCCCTGGCACACCGGGCAGGCCCTGGCACAGGGTCCCCAGAGCAGCTGGGGCTGCCCCTGGATCCCTGGCAGTGCCCAAGGCCAGGCTGGACATTGGGGCTGGAGCAGCCTGGGACGGTGGGAGGTGTCCCTGCCATGGCAGGGGTGGCACTGGAAGGTTCTTCCAACCCAAACCAGTGTGGGATTCTGGGATTTTATGACATAAATAAATTGAGAACCTTGACAAAATTTGGGATCTTTCCACCCCTGCAGTGGTTCCCTGTTTCTGGGAGCAATCCAAGCAGCTCATTTATGGCAGTTCTGGATTTTGCAGCACTGGGCTTTGCTTCCCCACCCACCTGGCTGAGAATGAGCCTTGCAGAGTCCAACTTTTAGGGGGATCCTCTGCAATCCTGAGCTATTTTAACTATATTTAAATATTCCATTGCAACCTGCATTGGGTTTGGTTTTTTCCTTAAATTTTTCCTTTGATTAACTGTTGTGTTTTCTCCCTTTTTTTTTACCTCAAAGTGGTGGTTGGACTTGATGATCTTACAGGTCCTTTCCAACCTCAATGATTCCATAATTCCATTATTTGAGTGTCCTGGCTGTGTCTGGATTTTCAGGCACAAGTTGTCTTTGTCCTTCTGATCAAAATGGGAAGAAGAGGAGAAGGAAAGAACCGGAATTTAGGGTTTTCTTGCCACGTGGGTGCAGATGCTGACATTCCTGAGCACGGGAGGCAGAGGCTGGCTTGTGGCAGGGAATTTGGGTTCTAAGGCTCCCAGCTGCTGGGGGTGTGGTGAGTGCAAGCTGAGGACTCCCATGGATTCTCAATTAGTGGGAACGGAGCTCAGCCCTGCCTTTAATCACCCTCATAAGCACATTTTAATTTTTCGATGGATTTGTCATAAAAACTAATTATTATGTCCAAGCCATAAAAAGAACAGGAATCTATTTCCTGTGTCCTGTCAGTGATTTCCAGCTCTTCCCCATGTTAATGAGATCACTCTGCATGCGGGGAGAGCAGGAGGTGCTTTATCCTGTCCCCACAGAGAAAACAGGGGCTGCTTGCAGCCCTTCCATCAGCCAGCTCAGCCCACGAGGGTCCCCAGGGTGTCACTGCAGCACTGAGGGGTCAGGGGTGCAGGTGACGGCCACCCCCACGCGCTGTGGGCAGGTCCTGCTGCTCCAAGGGTGCGCTGGGGGAGGGAATTGTGGAATGGTGGAGGGTGTCAGCCCAGCCAGGACCTCCTGAGTCACATCCCTGACAAACAACTCCAAAATCCCCACCAACACACGGGGCTGAATTTAGCAAGGGGCCTCCACCTGCTTTGCAGCCACCCCGTAAATCCTGGAGCAAGGAGAGCTCAGGTCTCTCCTGAGCCTTCTTTTCTCACGGCTGAACATCCCCGGTTCTCTCAGCCTTCCTCTTGCAGCAGCTCCCCAGGCCTTTGGTCACACACCCTGTCCAAAAAGGGGAGGTTCGATGGAAAAACATTGTCCAAAAAGGGAAGGGTTTAATTTAAGAACGTTAAAAAAGAAAAAGCCAGATGACTGCAAAGCGCTTTTCATGTTGGACCCCCACACCAAATTTACTTGGGAGTTTAATTCCCCTTTCATCCTGGTTTATTATCTCATTTCTTTGGCCTTCCGTTAATCCATTTACTGAATAAATGTTTATTTGCTGCTTTATTTAATTTTTTCCCTGACCTTCACAGCTCCACGTGATCTGGGTGGGAGTTGTTGAAGAGGGGAGTAGCTCTGTGATGGGTTTAATGTGCACTCCAAGCTCAGCAGAGCAGGTTTTAAATGCTAAATCTGCTCCTAGATCAGAGTCTTCAGAGGTGTGGGAAGAAATACGGACACAAACCAAACATTTTTTAATTCTTAGTAAATATTAGCATTCCATCGTGATGCTGCACATATATTTGAGTCATAATTACTAAATTCCACAGATTTTAGAGATCTGAATGTAATGATCCCTATCAGCCAGTAAATAGCAGAAAAATTAGCAGCATACTGATACGGCAGAAATCCTGATTTGTCTCAAACTGTGAGGCTCCAGAAATACGATGGAAGCCAATTTCTATCCTGGGAAGGACCATCTTCCTAGGAAATCACTGACAATAATAACATCCACAATTTGCCATGAGCCCCAGATCAGATTGTATCACTTCTGTCATTTTACAGGATTACACTGTGCAGCAGGGCTGCAGTTTGTGCTTATTTGGGGTTATTTTAATTAATGGACCTCTCAGATTCATTTCTTTTCTAATTCTATTTTGGAAATGCATTAATGCTGTGACCTGCTCAGTGTCATTGTAACGAGACTTATAGACATCTTCAACGAGGTTTGATTTAATTTCCTCGCTGTAAAGCCCAGATTAAAGAAGAGCCCAGTCAATTAGGAACTGAACAAAGCTCGTACTTAAGAGGAAATCACTTAATCTGCATTCTGTACGTCTGGAAAATTCTCCACCTTCTACCATGTCACAGCTCCAATCTTCCCTTAGAAAGACTGGAAAATTCCTGATGAGGAGCCTCAGAACCCAGCAAAAGCCTGCACATTTCTTGTGGATCAGCCCATCCCAGCTTCAGCAAAACCTGGAGAGGGTTTGTGCCTGTCTGACAGCTGTGCTGGGTCTGGGGGTGGCCCCGGAGCTGCTCCAGGGCTGGAGCCCCTCTGCTCTGGAGCCAGGCTGGCAGAGCTGGGGGTGCTCACCTGGAGAGGAGAAGGCTCCAGGGAGAGCTCAGAACCCCTGGCAGGGCCTGAAGGGGCTCCAGGAGAGCTGCAGAGGGACTGGGGACAAGGCATGGAGGGACAGGACCCAGGGAATGGCTTCCCACTGCCAGAGGGCAGGGATGGATGGGATCTTGGGAAGGAATTGTTCCCTGGGAGGGTGGGCAGGCCCTGGCACAGGGTGCCCAGAGCAGCTGGGGCTGCCCCTGGATCCCTGGCAGTGCCCAAGGCCAGGCTGGACACTGGGGCTGGAGCAGCCTGGGGCAGTGGGAGGTGTCCCTGCCATGGCAGGGGTGGCACTGGATGGGCTTTAAGGTCCCCCCCAACCCAGCTGAACTCAGTCTGGGATTGCCCAGCTCCATGATCCAGCAGAGCCGGGCAGTGTTGGATGTTGTGTCCCTGTGGGTGCAGCCAGCTGGGACTGGGAACCCCCATCCCAGGGCTCCAAAAGCTGCAGGAGGAGAACTGAGGGTGTTGATTCATCAAATGCTCAGTGCTGGGATTCACAGGAAGGAGCACAAAATAGTGTTTGGAGGAGCAAATTCCTCCCGTGTGCCAAAAGCTGGAGTGTCCTGCCTGTGCCAACCCCTGGAGCAGTGACATCAGGAATGTGTGAAATGGAAGGAACTCCACAGCATCCTGGGGTGTTGGGGTCCCTCCCCCGCCGTGTAGCCCTGGGAGAGGGGCCCTGAGGGCACAGACACGGGGTTTCCCTGCCCCTGCTCAGCCTCGTTCCCATGGGTTGGTTTGTGTTCCCTGCGCGGGCAGAAGGACCCTTGGTCCCGTGACTGGAACAGTTCCTGGGCAGAGCTCCGGCCATGCGGCTGGAGAAATAAACATCTCTGAAACAGCTATCAAGAATCTGTCTGTCCATATATATTTCCTTTCCACGGGACTCCTGGTTTGGTATATGCGTGTTGCAGGATCCCCACTGCAACACTGGGGCTCCTTTCACAGCATCCTGGGGCTCCGGTCCCGGGGAGCAGGAGGGCTCAGGAATGTGCTGGAAGGGATTTTGCTGACTCCAGCTCCCAGTCAGAGCTGCAGGCGTGTTGGCACAGGTGGGTTGGACAAGGCATTAATTCCGGCCCGGAGGAAAGGGACAGTGGAGCTGCTGAGAGCAGCACCTGCTCTCCCCCCACTGTGCTCATTGCCTCGTTAGGAAATTGGGAAAAACAACCAAGGTAGCATTGTGAGGTGAGGATGCAGCCCAAAATCCTAAAGGTATTTGGGATTCTGGAGAAGAGGAACTGGGATCAGCCTTCCCCACACCTCCCCCTGAAGACAGAGTTTCTCTGCTAATTAAAAATGCTCCCCACAGGCTTTTCATGTCTTTGCTCACAAATGCAGAGGGACAAACACTGAGAATTCCCAGCTCGTTCCAGTCTCTGGGTCAGGGAAAGGGCTGGAGAACATCAGCAAGGGGAGATCCCAAAGCACTCAGCCCCAGCCTGTGCCCAGGGAAGAGCTCTGTGCTTTCCAGCCCCTGAAGGGAGGTACAGACACAGGTACGGGGTCAGGTGGAGGGATTTGGGCTGGGACACAGCAAAAGCAGGGAGGCATTGGGACAGAAAAGCTCCAGCTGGACAGGCACTTGGGTTAGGAGAATGGACAAGGCCCAAAGCAAGAGGAAAGAACAGAATAAATGTGCTTTAGTGAGCAGCTCGTACTCTCCAGGTGCACACCGAGTGGCTGCAACAGCATCATTATTTCTGAAAGTACCAGGAAAACTTAATTTTGTCTTCTTTGCAAAGTGTCAGGAGCAAGCTCAGCCTTCCCTTAAGCAGGAGCATCCGTCTTCCCGGGAGCTCTCCGGCAGCTCCTGCTTTGCACAAAGAGAGGAAATTGCTGCTCTTTGGTTGTAGTGTTTGGACTCCAGGGCTGAGTTCCTGCAGTGTGATGGAAAGGGCTGGGCTCACCTAAAGGAGGTTCTGCGGTTTTCCTTCAACCCCTGCCTGTGTTTTATCCCTGATGGTGACCCAGGTAGGTCAGCAGCTTCCCCTGACACCTCTCTCCCTGTCTCGTTGCAGTCTCTCCGAAGATATTCCGGATCTCCAGTGACATCACTGTGAACGAGGGGAGCAATGTCACCCTGGTGTGCCTGGCCATGGGGAAACCAGAGCCCTCCATCTCCTGGAGACACATCTCCCCCTCTGGTGAGTCCCTGGGGATTGGGGCGGCTCGGGGGTCACCAAAGGGTGTGTCCATCCAGACCTCTGGGAAACAAACGGGCTGAGGGTGGGGAAAACTGGGATGGTGCCATCACACAGGAGTAAGGAGTGGCATGTGGAAATGAGGGCATTAATTACCAGTTTAAAGAGCACCCTAAATGTGAATTTATATCTGTACATGTGTTGTAACAGTCATGGATCAAACAATTCCAGTTAAAACCCAAGCAAGGACAAAAGGAGGAACACACAGGGCTCTCTAGAAATGGGAAACACGAGAGTTAAACACAGGAACAGGTCACACAGTAGGTTTAATTTACTGTCGTTTCTTCCGCTGGTACAGGGTGGGATTGTTGGGCCGTCTGGGTTGGGAGTTGGACTCGTGATCCTGGTGGGTCCCTCCCTCAGGATATTCCAGCATTCCACACCACTGACCCATTATTTTTATTAGAATGGCTTTATGAATGAATTAAATTATATGTATGAAAAATTGTAAACAAAATGGCAACTCAAAGTATCACTGCTGTTTGATATTTCCATTTATCCCTTTGATTCCTCCCAACACACTGAAAGGAGAAGTTTTGGCTGACATTAGAGGCTTCTCTCCACTGCTGGCTTGGTGCAGGGCCACTGAAGCTGCTGCCTGTGGGCAAAGCAGGGGCTGTGGGGAGATCCCTGCTCTGGAAATGAGGGTGGGTTTGTGCCCCTGAGAGGAGCTGCTCCCTGTCCTGTCCCAGGCACTGCACTGGTGCTGTTGCTGGGACTCTGCAGTCAGAACGGGTTTGCAGTGAGGGATTTCTTTGCTCCCCCGACCTGGATAAATTCTGTGTAATTACAGGCAAGAAGGGTTCCGTGGGCTGTCACAGCCTCTCATAATCCTGAGGAACAGTTGGCTTTACAAAGCAAGATCTGGGAAAAAAACCCTCACTTTTGACCTTTAAAACAATGACAATGAATTCGGCTTGAAGTGTCCATCAAGGGACTGGAGGAAAAATTCAGTTGTAGCAGAAAATGGATTTTAACTAAATGTCAAATAAAATTTTATTAGAAACCACAGTGATACTTTGGAGTAATGGCTTAAAGCATTTGAGTGGCTGCAGAAAGGAGCTGGGGTGGTGTTCCTGGAGAGGGAAAAGGAGATCAGGAGAATTACTGCAGTCAGGCTGGAGCAGGGGCTGAGGGGGAGGCAGAGCATCCTCATCTGGAGTTCAGGCAAAATGAAGAGGTGGCACCTGGGGACGTGGTCAGGGGTAGCCTTGGCGGTGCTGGGGACTGGTTGGACTCCAGGGGCTCAGAGGGTGCTCAGAGGGTCTTTCCACCCTGAATGCCTCTGTGGAAATTACTGCAGGGACTCAGAAGGGCTTTTGGTGACCCCCCTGGTTGTGTTCCTTGCTCCAAGCCCCGTCCAGCCTGGCCTTGGACACTTCCAACCTCAGGGATCCTGGGATTCTGTGCCTTGGGACGTGCCCTGGGTGTCCCCTGCTGATTCACAGCCACAGCTGGGTCTGGAGAGGGAGAACACAGGATCTGAACAACTCCTTGCTCAGAAATGATGTCAAATGCGATGGGAGCAAGCCCGTAATTGACAGGGAATGTTCTGTGCCCAAATCCAGCAGGATGTTCCCATGGCCGTGCCACAGCAGCAGTTCGTGCTCGGGTGCAGACAGGTACAAATGGCACCACAGCCCTTCACAGAGCAAACACAGCCTGGGTCTATTAAAACACAAAATGCAAGCGAGCTGAAAAGGCCGGATTTCTGCAGCGGTTGATATTCCGTCTGCAGCGCCTCGCCTCCCTCTATGCATCAGCTTCATCTGCACTTTCCAATTTCTGCCCGTTCTCGCTGTAATTCCCAGCGACACTAATGAGGCTCCCAGGCAGGCAGCGCATCTCCAATCCAGCACTAAATTATATTAACGAAGCATATTTAGAATATTCGCAAATTGTTTGTCAAAGCTGCTGCTAAAAGATAAGGAACTGAAATCTCTGAATACAAATGACTCAATGTAGACTAATTCCAGGATATGATCATGATTTACATCAACACAGCCTCGACTCGCATGAGGTCGGATTCAATTTTTCTGAACAAGAGATAAATTGAACCTTTCGTAGGAATAAAAATAAAATGAATTTCAAGGTGATTTTTAAACTTAGTCCGTAAATTATTGGCCTGGAATCTTTATTGTGCATGTTTAACTTGCAGTCATTATGTAAATGCTTTCCTTATATAAATATTCATTACACAGCCCCATTATGTAAATCCAGCAAATCTCCCCACTCAGCGTAACAGGTCGGGCTGCGGGTTGTAATCTCCAAATCTGTATTGTGGAAATGTCACCCGAATAAATTGCAGGTATTACTTATTTTGTTCTGACATTTCTGAGCAAAGAGCAGCATCGATACTTTAGGAATGAAGGCAGAATGTTCAAGGATGAACTTCTGCCGGGGACCCCACTGCAGCGTTAGCTCTGCTGTGTCCCACCAACGCCTGGGCACAGCTCTGCTGGCAGCAGCAGCAACAGACACTCAGAAACCTTCTGATAAAATGTTCCTCCTTGCCAAAATTCAGGTGCCGTGCATCAAAATTGTTTTCCGCTTGGGTTTTGACAGAAGTTTCCCAAGGGGAGCTCCCACAGCTGTGGAAGGGATGGGATGGGATGGGATGGGATGGGATGGGATGGGATGCTCAGGGGATGCAGCGACAGCACACGGGGCAGTGGATTTGAGGTGAAGGAGGGTCAGTTTGGATCAGAGATCAGGATGGAATTCTTCCCTGGGAGACCCTGGCACAGGGTGCCCAGAGCAGCTGGGGCTGCCCCTGGATCCCTGGCAGTGCCCAAGGCCAGGCTGGACATTGGGGCTGGGAGCAGCCTGGGACAGTGGGAGGTGTCCCTGCCCATGGCTGGGGTGGTACTGAGTGGGCTTTAAGGTTCCTCCCAACCCAAACCATGCCAGGATTCTGGGATCCCTGGTTACTTCCAGTTTGATATTTTCCAGTTCTTCCCTGCTCTTTTCCCTTTTTCTCACAGTTTTATCTCCATCATTCCGGGTCAGCTATTTTCCCAAAACAGGAGGATGACCTGGATGTAGGGATACATCTGCATTTGGAGGAGCAGGGCTCCAGAAACTGCGAATAAAGGCAGATTTTCCCATGTGGAATGGAGTGGAAGGCAGATCCCTGGCACCAGGACACTCGGCGTTCATTCCATCCTGATTCCAGAGAAGGGTGACACTGAAACACTTCCAGTATAACCCAACAAAAAAACACCAAAAAAGCCCTGTAAAAACTGTCTAGCATGTGCAAAAGAACTGATTTTTCCCCACCACAGAGAAACACAGTGTTGGTGTTACACTGAGCCAGAAATTAGGCTGGGTTTAGACTCAACACATCCACGTAGTGACTCCTGTCCCTCTCCAGCACATTCCCTCTGCCACAGGCATGTGTGCAGGGGTGGGATGGGACTGCAGGGACTCCAGCGCCCATCCCTGTGCTCCTGGGCAGCCCTAAAGCTCTGGACATGAATTGCACTCCTGGATCAGCAGCTCAGCCTCAGCCCCACGATGGATTGGTGCAATCCATGTCCCGAGCACTCCGGAGCACAGGAAGGAGCCTCAGAGCTGATTCCATTCCATTGCGGACAAAAGGCAGCGCCTGGGCAGGCAGGACCCTTCCCAGTCCCACCAGTGCAGAACATTCCTGTTCTCTGAGGGAGAAACAAAGAGGGATTTATAAAATTCTCCCCAAATGCCAAGAAACAAACACAGCTCAATCTGAGGCAGAGATTCGGCTCCTCCTGCCCAAGAGCTGCCGCCTCTGCGATGGAGCCACGCGTGACAGAAATGAGAAGGGCTTCGCTGAAGTGCAAGTGCTTCAAACCTGGATTTTCAGGCTGCAGATCCTGAACTGACGTGAATTATCATCAGATTCCCCGGGCTTTGTGTGTGTACAAAGGGCGAACTCTTAAAATGCTCCATCTCCTGCTTAAAGATGGTTTTAAAGCTGGAAGTTTTAGAAACAAGTTTCTGGCTCATTTCTTTTTTCTTGCTAAAGCCCAAACACGGAGCAGATATTGCTGGGGAGGTTGTTTTTCCCCCCAGTTCCCCCACTGATCAGTGAGGAGCTGCTCTGCTCCCACTTCCCCTTTACACAGAGAGGCTGCTCCAGAATTAATCGCGTTGTGTGAAGGATCTCACTGTCACACTGCCCTTTCCTGACCCCGCAATTCCAGGTGCAATTAGCAGGGGCTTCCACAGCCCGGCAGTGACCTCCTTCCTCAAGCTGCCTTGGCCCAGAGAGCTCAAACCCAGGGATTATTTTCTCCTGGATCATGGAATCCTGGAATGGTTTGGGTTGGAAGGGACCTCAAAGCCCACCGAGTGCCACCCCTGCCCTGGCAGGGACACCTCCCACTGTCCCAGGCTGCTCCCAGCCCCAATGTCCAGCCTGGCCTTGGGCACTGCCAGGGATCCAGGGGCAGCCCCAGCTGCTCTGGGCACCCTGTGCCAGGGCCTGCCCGGTGTGCCAGGGAACAATTCCCAATATCCCATCCATCCCTGCCCTCTGGCACTGGGAAGCCATTCCCAGTCGCTGTCCTGTCACTGGTTTCTACAGGAATTCCTCAATGCCAGCACATTCCACTGACAAATGCCAATTTAGAGCCCAGATTCCCTGGGGCTTTACAAAGCTTTGGTGTCCTGCTCCTGGGTGGGTTTTTAGGGAACACTCCTCCTCCTCCTGCCTTGCTGTGACCTCCCCATTCTCGGCCACCCGAGGCAGAGCTCGGCTCAAGGTTTGCAGCTCCGTGATGGGGACTTTGCACAAGCCCATAGCTCTGGATTTCCCCCTTGAACAGGGATTCCTCTTTCTCCCAGCCACCAGGAGCCAGGAGATGTCCCAGCCTGGTGGCCTGGCACAGCACCCTGCTAACACCCAGGGCACAGCACCAGGGCTTGGGCTGGGCTCAGCAGCTGGGCAGTGCCTGAGCTGCACCCTGTGCCATGGAGAGCAGTGTTTCCTGGAAAACACCCCAAACCTGCATTCCCTGGGACGTGGGATGGCTCAGGTGGCCTCAGGCTCTTCCATCAGCCCTTTCCTGAGAATGGTGATGTTCATGGAGTGCTGCTGATGGCTTGGGTGGGTCAGTCCTTCCTGCGAGCACTCAGGGAGCTGAGGATTTTTATTAATATTTGATAGGAATTTAATGGCCCGGCTCGTTATCCTGGAGGGATTTTTCAGCTGATAAAGGCATAACTTGTCAGTAAATCAATGGTCCCTGGTATCAAACACGGGGCTGGCAGCTTCCCAAGAGCTCCAGGGGAGGTGGTGTGAAGTAAATGAGGGCATTAATTACCAGTTTAAAGACAGCAGAGCAAACAGCAGCACCCAATGGAAACGGCTGGGCAGGATTCCTCCCTCTGCCTTTGGATCAGCAATAAAATCACCTCCAAACTGACTTCCCAAACCACAGCTCTCCATGAAAAAGGCCACGTCTTCTGGGTTTGGGTTATGGGAATTCTGGCCTTCTCTTTTTAACAGGACTTGTAAGTACCAGCCTTGGGAGATTTGGCATTAGGACCCAGCTAAGGGATGTTCAGTGCCATGAGGCACCGCCCTGGGGTGAGGGGACATCGCCCTGCAGCTGGGGGTTTCTGGGGGACACTCCTCAGGAAAATGCTGCTTTTATCAGGACCGTTTTAGAAGTTTGAGCATCCCTTCAGGAGCAATTAAAGATATTCCTAGGAATCCTCAGGCCTTCTTAAAATGCCTTATAAAAAATATTCTCGTTAAAATACACTTCTCAGGAGAAGAATACTCCAACTAAGATGGTCACATAATTGGGGCTTTGTGAAGGAACTGAGGAACAAGAGTGAGATCAAAATCTTAGTGAGATACAAACTAAAACTGTCCAAAACTGTTGCACAGAAATGAACAGGACTTTTTTCTTTTTGACAATTCTATCATAAATGGAAAGTATTTCTTACTTTTCAATAAAAGTAGATGAACTCATTAATAACTCATAAAATGCAATCAAAATGAGAGTTTTAATACAGGCTGAGCTTATTCCTGCAGATATCAGTTCATTTTTACGTGAGAAACATTGCACTTTTGAATGAGCAGTGTGTGACTCTCGGGATATTTCAGAGCTTTAATGTTCAAACCCAACCCAACAGTTCCCCTTTTCCAGAGGCAGCCAAGCCCAGGCTGGCCCTGCTGGTGAGCACAGACCCAGGGAGGGGACAGCGGGTGGCAGAGCCCAGAATCCCAGACTGGGTGAGGCTGGAAGGGCCCACAGTGGCTCCTCTGGTGCCACCTCCCTGCTCCAGCGGGGTCATCCCAGAGCCCAGGATTGAGTCCAGACAGGTCTGGAATATCCCCAGGGAGGAGACCCCACAGCCTCTCTGGGCTCTGCTCAGGGCTGGGCCCTGCCCAGGGCAGCAGTTCTGCCTCCTGTGCAGGGGGAACTTTTCCTCGTGTCCTACAGAGTGTCTCACTGCATTTGATGAATATTCCCTTCAATTCCCAATAATTCTCCTGTTTCAGCCCTATCTTTCCCCTCCACACCAGCAGTGCTCACCAGGCCCTTCCTGGTGTGTGTTAGTGAGTGCTGCCGTGCCCAGAGATGTGCTGGGAGAGCTGCTGTGGGACCCTTGCACACTTTGAAACATGAATCCATGTGCGGACACACAAATCAATTCACCCCTTGATGGCCAGGACATAACAGTTCTGCCTTGTCCCCACTGCCCACCCTGGGCTTTTCCAGAGCTCGAAAGCCACAGTTATTAACAGCCAATTAAAGGCTTTCAGGCTGGGAAAACACTTAAATCCTCAGGCCTATAATTTCCAGCATCTGTGGTCATGGCTGCTGTGAGCTGCTGTGCTAAAATAATAATTACATGTAACTTTTTGGGGTTTGTTGTGCGGTGAGCACCTTGTGAGGAACGCAAACCCACTAACTGGCCATTCCCTGGGGCACACTGCTGGGAAGGAGTGGGAGGATAACTCGGGAGCAGGGAGCAGTTTCCATGTGAGGGATATCCAACACTCCCTGCCAGGTGGGAACCGAGGCAGGGAAAGGCTGCGAGGTGCTGGGATTTCAGGAGCTGTGGCAGTGCCTGTGCTGGCTGTGCCCCGTGTCAGGGGGGGATAAATGAGCTGTTGAGCTGGGTCAGTGCTCCTGGCCGTGAGCAATTCCTGGTGGGCGACAGGGCACGGAGCAGGCACGGACACCTGCATTGCTGTTTGGTTCTCTGTCCTCTCCCACCAGGTCTGTGCCTGCTCTGGGAATCACTCACGGGCTGTCCTCGCTCCTGTGTGACACAGCAAACGGCAAGATCCCATTCCTTTGGGTCCTGTGGCCAAGGAGAGCTGTTCATGTTTAATTAATGAGTGGCTTTGGTCCCTGCAGCTGGCCCTGACCGCTGGCTTTGCTCCGTCCTGCAGGGGCAGGGCTCTGCCTGGCTGCAAACCATCAGCACTCAGGGGTGCTGCAGCTTTGGAGGCGGGAATGGTGGAGTCCCAAGCTGGTTTGGGTTGGAAGGGATTTAAAGCTCCTCTTGTTCCCATGGGTAGGGACACCTTCCACTGTCCCAGGCTGCTCCAAGCCCTGTCCAACCTGGCCTTGGACACTGCCAGGGATCCAGGGGCAGCTACAGCTGCTCTGCTCTGCTCTGTGAAACCCATCAAGTGCAAATTACTCTCATCTATCTGGAAGTTGTTGAGCTTCACTTTGGAGATGGGTTGGGAGAGAAGCTTTGGTCACCCCGAGGAGTTTGAGGGGATTTCAGCTCACCTTGGAGTTGGAGTTCCTGGGTGGAGGCTGCAGTGGCTCCAGCTTCCCTTGGGTGTGTGTTAAACTCTCAGGCTGCTGTGCAGATGTTGAATTCCAGGTGTTCTGTGCTCAGCCTGCAGTAATTCCTTTCTGTGATTATTTCATTTCAGCCAAGCCCTTTGAGAGCGGGCAGTACCTGGACATCTACGGAATTACGAGAGACCAGGCTGGGGAATACGAGTGCAGTGCAGAAAACGATGTCTCAGTCCCGGACGTGAAAAAAGTAAAAGTCACAGTAAACTGTAAGTCCCATTGTTTGTTACTCCCTCAGTGTGGTGGAGAAGCGGCAGAGAAGGAAAGTCTGGAGCAGCAAACTGGAGCTGCTGGGTTTGTCCCAGTGGCAGAGGGAGCTGTGCTGTGTGGTGTCACCTGGGTGTCACCAAGGAGGGCACAGCAAGGTGCAAGCCGTCCTTTCTGGGTGATTATCTGAGCGGGTTCTGGAGGCTGCTGTGGATGTTGGGCTGAGCCCTTCCTGGTTTATCTTGTCACGGTGGTGCTGTAGGTGATGTAAGGAGATGAGAAACTCTGGGTCATTAGACAGGGGCTGATGTCCATGGAAGTGTGAACTGTTCTCAGAGGAGGCAGCAGGGCGTTCATGCAGTCCCCACTGGAGGCAGGGGGGACCCTGCTGCGTGGTGGGTGACACCAGGAGCCACCTGGTACCTGTCCCTACAGCCTGTCTGGTCTGACCAGGTGGGATTTTCACACCAAGGAGGTGTTCTCAGCTTGGGTCTGAATCTGCTTTAGCATTCAGCGTGATGTAAAATATTCTTTTTCCCTCCAACATGTGAGAAAAAACAGGCAAGACAATGTGAATAATTTCACTTGTTCATTCTAACAATTTTCTTCGGTTAACTTCAATTACCCAGTTTGTAATTGGTTTCTGGTTTCGGAGTTGCTGTGGCAGCTTTATTGGTCACAAATACGAGATGTCAGCATTTTTTGTCCCCCAGAGACCTTGTCCCAGTTGCTGTGGGCAGCAAAGCCCCTCATCCCCCGTCACTGTGGGGCCACTACTGTCACCCAGGTGTTCAGGGGTGTTCACTGCTGCCCAGACTGTTCCCGTTTACGTGGCACCAGGGTTCCTTGGGCACGTGGGGACAATGCAGTGGCACTTCTGGAGCAGCTGGATCGTGCTCTGGGTGCCAGGGCAGTGCCCTGTGCCCGGTGATGCTGCTGCAGGGCCCAGCCTCAGTGTGATGGGCAGCGACCCTCGGCCACAAGGACGGACCTGGCCTGTGGAGCAGCTCAGGAGGCTCCCGCAGGCTCTGGGGCTGCTCTCGCTGCTGCTTTGCCCTCCCTGATGTGTCTCCACCTCCCTCAGCTTTTCTGGATTCCTGAAAACCGGCAGTGCTTGGAAAACGTGCGGGAGGGAAACCCACACTGGCTGGTGCCGGGGGGAACGAGGGCACTCTCTTTTTGTGCAGTAGGTTCTTCCTTCAAAAAACCTTGTGCAGACCTTGCCCAGGCCTGCCCTGGGTGGTTTGGGGTGACACCTCCACAGGAGCTGTGCTTCCAGATGGTCTGTGGTGTCACATAAGCACAGGGAGCTTCCAAACAGGGAGCTCAGCCTGGTTTTAGCCAAACAAACACTGCCTGTGTTATTTCATATCAGGGGTTTTAATAAGGGAGAGAGCAGCTGACAGAGAAAGGGAGAAGGCTCAGCCTGCTCAGAGGTGTTTGTGATCTTTTTCTCATTTAAAAACCCCAGTGGATGTGGTAAACTTAAGGACTCTTTCTTGCCTTCCAAGTCAGCCTAGCCAGGCCCAAGTCCCAGCCTGGATCAGAGCTGTGCTGAGGGATGTGCAGGCTCAGGAAGGGGAGCAAAGGGGAATTGTCTGTGGTGAAGGACGTGCAGGCTCTGGAGGTCCCGTTCCTCTCTGCCTCAAGCGAGGGGTGCTCGGGCCTGACTGTGGCACTCAGTGTGAGGCACTTTGTGAGCAGCTCAAACATGTCCTGGGCTGCTCAGCCAGCGGGCTCGGTGATGCTGGCTGCAGCCTCACCCTGACAAATAAAGTGTCAAAACTAAAGTCATAAAGCTGCTCCTTGTCCCAGCGCAGTCACCTGGGCCAAGCTGGGAGTGTCCTCAGCCATACCATGGATGTACTGGTACCATGTCAGATTCAGGCAAACTTCTAAGTCTGCACTACGAATATGCAGAGTATTTTAATTTTTTTTTAAATACTTCTCACAGCTCCAGAAGGAGGGGTGGGAATCTCATGGAAGCAGTGTAAGCTGAGCTGTGGCTGCAGCTGTAACAGTGTGCGCATGGCTGGTTTGTCACAGTCAGCTCATTGCCCACACAGCCCCGCGGGGCTGGGGATGTGTCCCCAACAGCTGAGCATGGAGCAGGAGCTCTGTCAACATCTGCCTAAAGTCACTATTTGGAAGGAATTTATAGCAAGTTTATTTTCAAGTTAAAATCTGGAAAGCTCTCAATGAAAGAAATAAAAAAGGGAAGAAGCCCTCAGGTCCCCTGGCTGGGCAGTTTCCTTTGTCAAATGTTCTTCAGTCCTGTTTCTTCTTTAAAGATACCTATTAGTTTCCATAGCAAACTGGTAAGAGCAAGGCTTTCTCCCTGGAAATTTCATCCTTTTATTTGGTGCCTGTGGACATGGGTCAGCGGTGGCTTTGGCAGTGCTGGGGGAAGGTTGGACTCCCTGCTCTTGGAGGGCTTTTCCAAGCTAAACAATTCTGTGATTTCTTTTCCTCTGCTGCTGCTCTCACCCACTCCTGGTGTCATTCCGTGATTCCTCTCCTGGTGCGGGGAAGTTCTGCTCCTTTCCCAGGTCCCTCCACTGTGCCTTTAATGCCACTGAGTTGTGACCGAGCTCCTCCGTGAGCGTCACTCAGGCTGTGACCCACCTGTCCTCCTTCGGTCTCACAGGGACCTTGGCATTCCAAAAAACGTCCATTGCCTTTCCCACGTGGAGCATTTATGTGGGAAATTCTCCTGGCAGTAACGTGTGTGGCTTGTGTTCCAAACCAAGGCCGGGCTGGCCGGGGCCTGGAGCAGCCTGGGGCAGGGGTTAACGCTGCTCTGACAGCCCCTAACAGTGCCCCACGTTATCAAAGGGGCGTTCTCTGCTGCAGCCCTGGGAGCTGCAATAAATCAGGGCTCTGTTGCTCCCAGGTAATAGAAGGCATCCACGAGCCCTGAGCGGTTCCAGAGGGTACAGGCAGAATTTGGGACGTGGATATTCGTGGCACGGAGCGGCTGCTCAGCCATCCAGGCAGAGACAAGAGAATTACCAGGTTTAAATTACTTTGTGAAATTCAAGTTTCTTGGCTGGGCATCTTCCAGCCCTCCGTAAACACAGAGCTCCCGGCCCACGTTATGGCTCTAATGACTTACAGGGGGTTTCATTCTACTGCTGGATATGCCATAATCTATATCTTCTACCTAATTTATGTCTGTCCCCCCTAATTTCCCTTTGAAAAATGGTGGCCTGAGAACCTGCCTGAATTCCAGAAGGATGGGGGGTAAGAAAAGGAAAAAACCCATTGAAGCTGCTGGTTGGTGCTGAAAGAATACTCCACCAAATCAAGTTAAAATAGATAAGACGTAATCCAATTTCATTTCACAAGTAAATCCTATTAACATTTTCCATTACATTTTGTAAAGCAAATACTGATTTATAGATTATAATATTGAACCCTGCTTTGAATGAACCAGTGTGTGGATTTAATGTGTCATCTGAAAGCTGGTCTGAAACTCTCCATGTGCTACTGTCACTGCACTCCTTCTCTCCTGCACTATTACTGTCATGCTTAAAAAATCTTAAAGGCAGCTGCTAAATCCTAGAATTTCCAGTAGAGCTGAGGCCACAGAACAAGGATGAGGAATAGGATGTGTGCATCAGGAAACTGGCATTTATTTGCATTTATTCCAAACTGTCAGCTGTCTAAGTAAATAGAAAATGTGGATTTAAAGTGGAGTGCTATTGTGGAATTCCCTTTTTTTTAGGGTAATACATGCTAAGGGTCAGTTTTCCTGTAATTGTACCTTGGACAGCTCCGGTAGAGCTGGAGCTCTCAGACTTGACTGAATCAAGATCCGGTGGCTTTGGGGAGGGAAAGGACATTCAGCTGGAGTTAAAATAATTTAATTTCAGGCTGCACACTGCAGGCTGGGTTGGGGGTACTCACTGGGGAGGTGACAGTGAGAGCTCCTGTGCTGAGGGTCCCAGCTGGCACCGGGCAGTGCCACTGTGCTCTGCCCTGCGGGCTCTGCTGGCCTGGATGTCGGGGTGCTCCTGGCAGCACAGGAGGGAGGACAGGCCCTCATTCCAGGGCCAGAACTCCCAGGCAGGTTTTTGGCATGGGTTACTTTGCAGGAAATGATGTCTCATGCAGCCCAGGCTCCACCTGCAGCGGTTCTGCCTCCCTGTGCCACAGAGCACAGAGCTCACCTGCCGGGTTCTGTGGGCAGTAAAAACAAAGAAAACTCAAAATAGTGCAGACACTGAGCCACGTCTGCCTGCAGCACCATCTCTGCGTGCTCTGCTCCATCAGGCCTTGAAAGCCTTGAGGGAAGGGAGTGGGAGTGGATCTGTTCTCTGCAGAGGGTCAGGATGGACAACAGGAGGAATTTCTTCACAGAAAGGGTTTTTAAGCATTGGCAGGGGTTGCCCAGGGAGGTTTGGAGTGCCCATCCATGGAGGAGTCCAAGGAAGGGCTGGATGTGGCACTCAGGGCTCTGGGCTGGGGACAAGGCAGGGATCGGGCACAGCTTGGACTTCACGATCCTGGAGGGCTTTTCCAGCCTCAGGGATTCTGTAATTCCATAGGCCTGGCTCTGGGGCACTTCCCTGTGACAGTGGGACACTCAAGGGGTGCGAGGTTCCCCCAGCGACTGCGGTCACCCTCTGCAGAGCGTCCATCTCAGCTGCTTGCTGGATCCATCCAGAGGGTGACTCGAGTGTTGAACTCATTTCTGGGTGGTTGAACTCATTCCTGGGTGGTTTTGTCCAGTTTTCAGGCCACTTTTTCCATTTCCCTGGATGATTTCAGGGTTCTCATCTCCAGTTACGGTGTTAATGAACCCTCCCCCAGCAGCAGGCCCAGGACTGGTGTCCAAGTGAGCAGATGGGAGCAGACCAGGAGCAGAGTCTTGCAGGCACCGTGTGCTCGCCTGAAGGCAGATTTTAGCCCAGCTCAGCTGGTTTGTGCCTGGGAGCCGTGGTCAAACACAGCTGCTGCCATCCCCTGCTCCGGGCAGGAACTGCTGACCTGCCACAGTCCTTTCCTAACCAACCTGCTCATCTCCTCATCATCTTCCACACCTCTGATTGCTTGAACAGCATTTCCATGGGCATTGGAGAGAAATGGGCTGTGTGTCATTCCCTGCTCCTCCTGTGCTCTCCTTGCCTGAAAAAGCTTCACCCAGGCTGTGGTTGGTGCTCAGGGCTTACACTGCAGCCCTGCATTTGTGTAATTCAGCCCTTTAATGAGTTTTTGAAGCTCATTGGGCTGATTTGGTTTGTATCAGTTTGGTTTATCCAAGTACTCACTGCATTATTTTTTCCTTGTCTTAACCTGAAATACAAAACAAAAGATTGGGGTCACTGACTTGGTGAAATCTTGTGTTTGGAATGATTCTGTCCCAAGCCTGGCAGAGTTCAAGAGTCTGGACAATGCTCTTGGGCACAGGGGGCACAGTGACTTGTGGGGGTGTCCTGTGCAGGGCTGAGGGCTGGATTCCATGATCCTCATGGATCCCTTCCAGCTCAGCACATTCTGTCATTTAATCCTTTCCTTTTCATGCATGTGTTTTGTGTTCTTCAGCAAACCATCTAAATTTGAGGCTTGGGGGCTTTATTCCCAACTTTATCAAGTTTTCCTGTGCCTCTGGGCCCTGGGTCGGTGTGCTCAGAGCAGGTTCCACGTTCCCTGGGTTATGGCCCTGCTCAAGTCGGGAGCAGAGGGACCCTGGAAGGACATCCCAGTCCTTCCCTGGGTTTTCAGCCAGCCCAGTGCCATTCCTGTGGGCTCTGGGGAGTGTGTTCCAAAGGCTGTGTGGGATCCTGTGCCCTTCCCGCTGGGATGCTTTGATAAGGAATTTCAGGCAGTGGGGTTTTTTTGGTGCAGGAATGTGTGAGTTCCTTGTGAGGAATTTTAAGTGGGGTGTTCGTTTTCGCTTGGCCAGGCCGGTTGTGCAGAACAGCTCCCCTCATTAGCATTTCTCCCCTCATTAGCATTTCTTCGAAGGCTCCTCGCTGTTGCTATGGTGCTTTGCATGATATTATGGATAATACTCCGATTTTACTTTGAAATCAGACATCCTGTACAAGCCACGCTGGCCTAATTATATCTGTAACCTTAAATCTCCTAGGGAAAAACACTGCAGGACTTCAGGGCTTGGTGGGGCTGCCAATACCCGGACATGTCGCTGTGGCTCTGTTTTCCCAGGAAGTGTCCTGTGTGAACCATCCCTGACCTAGGATCAGCATTTCCTTGGCAAGGTTTTGAGTTTGGCTTCAAGAAGGAAAATTGCCTCCGTTAAATTCTTAAATATGAAGACAAAGCCCACATATTTTCTGGAGGTCTCAGTCCTCCTCTTGCTTTGGCACCAAGTATAAAATTGCTCAGAGCAATTTAACTTTAATTTCCACTTTCCTCTAATGAAAGAGAGGGGAGGAGAGGGCTTCTCTTGAAGCAGTAGTCAATAACTCTGATTCTTTCAGTTTTTAATAGCTCCCAATTTGCAGCTCCATCTTTGTATCCCTGACTGAGTTTAGGATTTGGGGTTAAGGTCAGCATTGGCTTTAGGAGCTGAGTTTCACTATCAGGGGGTTTCACTGCTTTGGAAAAACACATTTTCCTCAGTTCTCAGGTTGGCATTCCAAAAGGCGATTTTGGCCTCTAAGTGGCACTGGGGACTCCTGGAAATCTGACTCCTGGCTCATGTTTGGTTCTTTTCACGGCCCAGTGGGGCTCAGTGCCCTGTGGGGTTTGCAGGACGTGCCCTGCTCTGTGTGATGCCCTCGGTCTGGGATGTGTGGGTGATGTTGGTGATGCTGGGGCAGGGTCCCCAGGCTCCAGCTGTGCCCCTGGCCTGTGCCAGCTGTGCCCAGGGCACGGCTCCAGCCTGCCCTGTGTGCCATGAAAGTTCAGATTTTCTGTGGGAAGGCAGCTGTGAGGATCCCCTTTTGGTTTGGGATTCATTCCCCGAGGTCCAGCAGCTGCAGACGTGGGGAATGGAGTGTCCTCCCTTCGCTTCTTTGCATCCAGAAACGTTTGCAAGAGACCACAGCTGGAGTTGTGCTGATGTTCTGAGTGGGGACAACAGTCCTGCTCCCTGACACACTGCTGGGGACTGGGCATGGGCTTCTGCAAGGACGCACTGGACGTTTGCAATGTGGTCAGGCCAGGAGCTTGTGGAGGTGCTTTTATCCTCCCAGCCAGCCCAGCTCCTGGCTCGTTCCTCCTGCTGCTGTTCGATATTAACCTGATTCTGCAGATGGGCTTCTCTGTGGTACAGCTGCTCCAGCCCGGCCGTGAGAACTCTCAAATTTGAGATACTGCTTCAATTAAAGAGTCTGGGGGAGGCTGTCAGAGCAGTGATGGAGGGGACAGATTTCCTGCAGCACAGCACACGCAGCTGAGAGGAGGGAAAAAACAGGACTTGGTTTCTGTATCTGTGGGTTCAGTGTGTGAGGACACAAAGCTGCCCACTGGGCTGAAGGTGGTAAGGGGACAGCACGGCCCTTGTGGAAATTTGGATCATGGTTCAAATCAGGGACAGCACAGCTGGGTTTGGGTGGAGCCATCAGGCAAGGGCTGCCAGCAAAATATTTCAGGTGAAACCAGTGCAAATAAAAGGTTTGTGTTGGGGGTTTTTTACATAAGATAAAGGCCTTCTGCTGTCCTATAAATTGGAGGTTTTGATCGTGCACAATGTCATCAGTTGGGGTTTTTTTGCTTTTTGGGTTTTATCTTGTTACTTTTGGTCACCAGTAGGACTCAATTCTTATTTAGCTAATTTGCAAGCTGGTCTCATCACTGAGAACTTGTCTGAGTTATGTGATGTCCTCTCTCATAGCAACACTTACTGACAAACAGCTTACACCAATTCAATCAAAACTGGTGTGGCAATTAAAGCCACCTCTGTTGGTTGGGTGGGGAAAGAATGATGCTGCTTTGAGGAAAATCTTTCCCTTCTCTGGTGGAGAAATAATCCTCTTGTGAAGTAATGGTTGTCATTTTATGTCCTCCCTGTGTTTTTATTAACATTTCAGAAGTCAGATTAAAACAATATAGTTCACATTTGTGACTCGAGTGCAATTTGGCTCCTAAATTAATATCGATTTCTTTTGGGGGGGTGATGATTTGTGCAGAGGTTCTGCAAACTCTGTGTGGTTCCTGCAGATCCCTGACAAACACCTCTCCTGTGGGAGCGTGACAGAACTGATGATGATGTTCCTGCTCGGAGATGGTGGCATTTGTGCTAACACAGCACATAATCAGGGCTTTGGCTACGCCAAACGAGCGCTGCTGCTGAAGGAGCTGCGGCATTAGCGCTCAAGATCTCTCTCCAGCAGATAAGGAGGATGTTTTTCATCTTCCCAAAGAAATTCTCTGCTTCACTCTGCCAAGAGGTGTTGATTGGGAGGGAGCGGTGCCAGGGGGGTGGTGCAGGTCTGCCAGGGGCAGCGAGGGCTGCCCTCCAGCAGGGTCCCAGGCTGCCCTCCAGCAGGGTCCCAGGCTGCCCAG